>NC_057742.1:23604629-23715695 GCF_004010195.1 Chiloscyllium plagiosum
TGCAGCACCTCGCATTTATCTGAATTAAACTCCATCTGCCACTTCTCAGCTCATTGGCCCATCTGGTCAAGATCCTGTTGTAATCTGAGGTAACCCTCTTCGCTGTCCACCACACCTCCAATTTTGGTGTCATCTGCAAACTTACTAACTGTACCTCTTATGCTTGCATCCAGCCGTAAACAGGAAAAACTTACACTTATATAGGAAAATCTCTTTCAATCCTCCACAGGAGTTTAAGAACAGGAGTGCATTCCAAAACGAAGAAGTAAGTTTAAGAAATGGTGATCAAATATTTGGTCAAATAAATGAAATTTAAGGCAGATGATGGAGAAAGGGGAGATGGAGAGACAGAGGTAGTAAAAAGACAATGCCAAACTGTGTGGCTTAAAAAGCGAGCTTTGCATTTAAATAGCACTCTTCATGATCATTACACATTTCAAAGTGCCTTACAGTCAATGGAGTGCTTTTGAAATATTGATAAAGTAGGAAATGTGGCTGCCAATGTATTATCACCAAACTCCCACAAACATTAACATGGTAATGATTAGGTAATCTGTTTTGTAATGCTAATTTAAAGGTAAATGTTAGCCTGGACAAAAGGGGTAACTCCCAGGTCTTCTTTTGAATACTTCCATAGAATTGTTTATATTCATCGGGCAGAAGGGGCAATAACTCAGCATCTCATCTGAAAGACAGCACTTCTGACAATGCATTATCACTCAGTTCAGTATTAAAATGATGATTTTGATTTTTGGGCTCAGGGACTGGAGTGGATGTAATTCACAGGATTGCTGCCGACTGAGCCACAATTACCACTTTTAGGTGACCTAGCTCAATAATGGGTGAAGGTGGAGGTCAAACATCTAGGACAAATGGGGAGTTATCATACTGTGAATGAAGTGAGGCATGGACAGATTTAAATACAAGGATGAAAATCTTGAAGTTGAAGTATTGAAACACGAGGAACCAATTTAGGCAAGGGTGATGATTGGTGAATGTGATTCTGTGTGAAACAATATAGAGGCAGCAGAGCTTTGGATGAGTTGAAGTTTTCAAAACATTAGAGAGTGGGAGGCTGGCCAGGATCATTATCTGGCAATAAGTTCCTTCACTTTCTGCCAAGGCAGGGATGTTGCAATTTGTGAAATGCTGCATTCTAATCTATCACTGATAATTGGTTCACACACCAAATAGTCACAATAGTTGTATTTTTGCACCTGAACAGTTTATATATAAATCCCATTAAAATGATCAGGCAGTAAATAGACCAATGGTGTTGATTATAAAATCTTTAAAACTGGCATATAGGGACAGTTTGCTGAAGGTACAATTCCACAGATAAAATCAAAAATCACACAACACCAGGTTATCGTCCAACAGGTTTGATTTTTAACTTTGTACACCCCAATCCAACACCGGCATCTCCAAATCATGACAGATAAAGTCGTCATTGGTGTGGCAAAAGGAGGTGCAATACTAATGATACTAATCTAGGTGGCAGGGTGAAATGTGAGGAGGATGTTCGGAGATTACAGGGTGACCTGGACAGGTTAGGTGAGTGGTTAGATGCATGGCAGATGCAGTTTAATGTGGATAAATGTGTGGTTATCCACTTTGGTGGCAAGAACAGGAAGGCAGATTACTACCTAAATGGAATCAATTTAGGTAAAGGGGCAGTACAAAGAGATCTGGGTGTTCTTGTACACCAGTCAATGAAGATAAGCATGCAGGTACAGAGGCTGGTGTCAGCTCCGTAAGGATCACGGCGGGTAGGATGGGTAGAGGGTGGATGCTGAGATAAGGGAATATGTCAGGACTAACACAGCCAGGGGAAGAGATAGTTTGGATTCACCAATGGGGAGTCAGTTATGGGTCTCAGACATCAGGTTGGAGTCCACTGGTGATTTGAAGTTCAGTTTAATAGTTACCTGGGAGTCAGAGAAGGATTTGGTTTCTCTGGCTTTTTCTGAGCACCTATTAAGCTTAGGTGGGTCAGAACTTTCTGAATTCTCTAATATCATTGGACTTTTTGGAAGGGTTCTAGTCACAAGGGAATTTTTTTTAAAAATCAATTTCCTGGACAATTCCCATAGAGATAGCTGCATCTGGGATTCTAGAGTATAATTCCAATCTTGCAGCTCCATAGTCATTGCATCAAAAATGAAGAACCTTCTTCCACCGTCCTTATTGCAAGGTAGAATAAACTCTCAGCTGTGGTGGATGTTCATTTGCTCCCATTCCAAATGAACGTTCGGACTATATGAAGGAAATGTTATCCTCGGGACAGCCACTGTGTTGTCCCATGAAGTTGCTGTTGTTTTCAATGTGTTATGATTTTAGAGGATTTAAGTGTACAAAAGTGCACATCAGATCATAAATGTGTTTTTGGCAAATTGATCTGTAACTATTTTGATCAGTTGAATTGAACATGATTGTTTTGATGTTATTCTGTTGCACAACTGAACCAGAGGACACAGCTTAAAAATACAGGGTAGACCATTTAGGACAGAGATGAGGAGAAACTTCTTTACCCAGAGAATGGTGGCTGTGTGGAATGCTCTGCCCCAGAGGGCAGTGGAAGCCCAGTCTCTGGATTCATTTAAGAAAGAGTTGGATAGAGCTCTCAAGGATAGTGGAATCAAGGGTTATGGAGATAAGGCAGGAACAGGATACTGATTAAGGATGATCAGCCATGATCATATTGAATGGTGGTTCAGGCTCGAAGGGCAGAATGGCCTACTCCTGCACCTATTGTCTATTGTCTAATACTTAACAGTGAATGTCATGACTTCCATTCAATCCATGCGTGATATACAAGGCTTGGGAGGTGGCAGTTCAACAGTTAAATATGATCACATCATGTTGCGGGCTACCTTTAATGTATTTCAAGCATTTTTGTTTAAATGCAAAAAAGCTTTCTCAAATTCAACGACAGTTTTTCAGACACCTTTTGAATTAAGTGGAATATGTGGAGATGTTGGAACTTGTGCTCAAAGAGAAAGGGGTACAACGTAAAGGCTAGTTTAGCAGCCTGGATCTCTGATCAATTCTCCCTTGAGGCAGATTTTCCAGCGAAAGCATGGCATAGGTATAGTTTACCCTTCCATGGTTCTTTGACTCTCATTACAGATTGGTTTGCATAACCAGGCAGGCAGGAAGTTAACAGCTGCTGTCATTTTCACAGCCACAGAGAGAGCAGTTGGAGTCACTAATAACCCCTTTAGATAATCTTACATATCACACATACATCTGTTAAAGCCTCTCTGGAGAGCACAAACCTCCATACATACTGTTTTATTAACAGATCATGCATTTTTTGTATTTGGACTCTGTCCCTTGAATAAGGCTTCATTGTCATTAGTAATGAACTTGCAGCTCCTTTTCATCCCTTTCTAAAACACATTCTTTTCGAGATTCATAATCTAGGCTGACATCTCAATGCAGGACTGAGAAAATATTGCATAATCAGAGATGCCATCTTTTGGCTGAGACATTAAACCAAAATTCTTGGCATGACTTGGAAGAAGAGCAGAACAAGCTTAACCTTTCGTAGCCAACATTAAACTGTTAACCAACTAAAACAGATCGCCTGGTCATGTTTCAGTGCTTGGAATTTTTCTTTTAAGTACTTCAAAGTAATTTATTGGAATGAACAGCCTTGGAACATCCTGTGAATGTGAAAGGTGTTATATAAATAAACGTTATTCCTCGTTTGTAAATGGCTGCTGCAAACACTACTTTTGCCATACTTTCTGTCATTCTGGGATCCATTACACCACGGGTCTTGGCATAATCTCTTAAGCCTTCTTCCCTGGTGGCTCAAGAGAGTTTTCAATGAAGGTCCACTGAGACATACAGCACTGAATGATCCCAGATTTGACCAGGACTATGTGCTCTTTTAGCTCCTTTCAATTTCGCTTCCAATAGGGCTTCCTGAATTGATGTCAGTTCACAGACTTGTGAGAGATAAAATAGCTCGAGTTCCTACCCACCAAATAGCAACTCTTACTGAAATTGTGATGAACCAGCCAATACTTACTCTCAAGGTATGATTTCCAGCTCTTAGGTACCACTTGTAACTGATACATTGTTCATCACATCAAAAAAGCATGTTATAGGACTCATTGGTTGTAGAATACCTAATTAGACCATTTGAGTTTCTTGCAAGCGAATATGACCAGTTTAGATATCTTCGGATCAACCTGTTGAGAGATGTTATTGCACACCTCTGGGGCTGGTGGAACTTTAACCTGGGTTTCAGGGAGGGAAATAATCACAACTCAACAACAGTCCTCACAAAATAGCCCGTTTAATCTTTTCTGGCTTTGACTGGTTTGTGGGTCCCTTAAGGAGAACTTCAATTTGATTTTTCTTAGTCTCTGACAAACAACAATGGTTTCATGGTCATCAATAGATTATTAATTCCAGATATTTTTTATTGAATCCAATTCCACCATCTGCCATGGCAGAGATTTGAACCCAGGTTCGCAGAACATTAGCTGGGTCTCTGGATTAATAGTCTAGTGATAATATCACTCGGCCATCACCTCTTCATTTTGTTATCTGAATGGCACTGTCTTCCTCTGTCAACTGGAAATCAAAATGACTCATTAACTGCTTGGATACTACTTGACATTCAGGCAAATAGACTTTTTCAACACCCCCTCCATGAATTTTCATTTTGTAAAAATCTGATAAAGAAATATTTTTGAAGGAAGTGACAAAAAGAACTGAATCTTATTGACATTGCAATAATTTTTCTCCAGTGAATGTGTGCAGTGCACCACTTTAAATCACCCGTGCATTCAAACTGCTTCAGGGCAAACGGGGAGGGCAGGTGGGTGGTTGGGGGGTTAGAAATTAGGTCTTGCCTGGTTCGTGGGCCCACCTTGCCCATCCTCCGAATCCAGAGCCCTCTTCCCTCCTCTCACGTCCTCACTCCACATCGTTGATACCCATTTCAAAAGCATGCGTATTTTCTCTGCACCTAATGTGGAGATGCTGGTGTTAGATTGGGTCGGACAAAGTTAAGAATCATACGACACCAGGTTATAGTCCGACAGGTTTAATTGGAAGGACAAGCTTTCGGAGTGCTGCTCCTTTGTCAGGTAGCTAGTGGAGTAGGATCATAGGACACAGAATTTATAGCAAAAGATCATAGTGTCACACAACTGATGCAATATATTGAACAAACCTAGATTGCTGTTAAGTCTTTCATCTTTTAGAATGAGTTGCAGGTTTTGATTCATTAACAGCAATCTAGATTTGTTCAATACATCACATCAGTATATGACACTATGATGTTCTCCTATAGATTCTGTGTCCTATGATCCTGCCCCACTAGCTACCTGACAAAGGAGCAGCAATCCAAAAGCTTGTACTTCCAAATAAACCTGTTGGACTATAACCTGATGTTATGTGATTTATAACTCTCTGCACATATACTGTGTTACTTCTGCATTTGGTATCATGTGCACATTCTACAGGAGAACATATTGTGTTTGAAATTGTGTGCTTGAGTGCTTTCAAATTAGCGCCCATGCATAGTGTCAGCAAACACTACCTTCAGAATATGTCCTCACCACAGCTCTGCCTGTATAATCTCAAACTAACCAGACTGAGAGCCTCCTTCACATTCGTCTGTGCTTCACATATCACCTACTTTGTTTTGTAAAACAGAAACTAGTCTCTGCCTTAAGTATTCCCTCCAGCCAAGTTTTGACTGTATGAAGACAATTTTACAAATTTCTCCAAATGCTTCCCAAAGTGGATGTTAGGAGCCCAAGAAGGGTTACGAGTTGATGTTGATGAGCTCTGAGGCAGCAAGTAATGCTGAGTAATACCAGCTCCTCCAGGCACCCACTCACCCAGATCTCACTGATGAGGATAACAATGCTCAAGCCTTGAACTGGGGTCACATTGGGAAAAGGTTTAGGAAGTATTGATCTAACTGTTCTTATACTGATGATTGAAATCTTAATTAAAAATTTTTTAATTACCTGAAGTACCTTTTTTTATGAACCAGTCAGCTGAGCCGAGGTTCTGTATGACGTAGAACCTATACTACCCTGCTACATATTCAAATTTGAAAAATAAAGATTGTATGGAAAAGGGATGTGTTTTGTCCATTTACTCTTTGCTATCTGAATATTACACGAGTTAGACAAAGGAACCAAATCTCACTGTTGGTTGAAAAGCAATTATTTCTGCAGGAGTTGCTGCCACATGTTCAACAATGCTGCCTGACCTGCTGTGCTGTTCCAGCAATAAAGTTTCAACCATATCTGAATATTACACTAGTTAGACAAAGGAACCAAATCTCACTGTTGGTTGAAAAGCAATTATTTCTGCAGGAGTTGCTGCCACATGTTCAACAAGTTTTTAAAAATAATTAGAATCCCTATAGTATGGAAACAGGCCCTTTGGCCCAACAAGCCCACACCGACCCTCCGAACAGCAACCCACCCAGACCCATTCCCCTAACTTGCATTTATTCCTGACGCTACGGGCAATTTAGCATGGCCAATTCACCTAACCTGCACACCTTTGAATTGCGGGAGGAAACTGGAGCACCCGGAGGAAACCACGCAGACACGGGGAGAGGAAGCAGATTTACTAACAGTAAAATGCAAAAGCTCAAAATATGCGTTTCTCAATCTTATCCTTGTTCATAATCCCAACAGGACCTTCCACAATCCAATCTCTATGACTTTTGCCAATGCTTTATCTCAACAACATTTTCTTCACCCCTTTCACACTGATCTGTGGTAGATCTCTTGGCTCTATATTCCAATGTTTGTGATGAAACCTTTGACATATTGTTCCCTCGACTTTTGAATTCTCTTCCTGAAGCCCCTGTCCTTACTCCATCTCTTTCCACCCTCAGTGAAATTATGAGGACAGATTGGATGGATAATTCTTGTACACCCTTGAACATAGATTAAAGGTTGATCAAATTGAAGTGTTCAAGATGATTAAAGGATTTGTGCTGATGCTCTAAGCTCAGGAATTCCTATTCTCTAAACTGCACCCTTTCTCTACATCACTTTCCTCTTAAAGATACTTCTTAAAACCCACTCCTTTGATCAAGTTTTAGATCATCTGACCAAAATGGCCTTATATGGCATTGAGTCATACTTCAATTTATCAAGTTCCTGTAAAAACCGACTGGTGTCTTAGGACCCCAGGTCCTTAGGGTCCCTAGGGTCTTATTACATTGCAGACACTTTACAAGACACTACACAAATATTCTTTTTTTAGTGTTCATAGAAACTATTTCCTCTGATAGGGAAGGGAGGTGGTGCAGACAGGAGAACAAAAACTTTACAATTGTGGCTTGCCCATACAGTGCAATGTCAGAAAGCACTTCCATAACCAAATCAAGGTGATCATCTGGAATTCTCTTCCAAAGTTGTTGAGTTAAAAGGTTCATTGAAAATTACAAGACTCACATTGACAAGAGTATTGTTATGTGAGGGTATTAAGTGTTATGATTAGATTAGATTAGATTAGATTACTTACAGTGTGGAAACCAAGGTGGAACCAAGGTGGGTGAAGGTAAGGCTACAGATCAGCTCTAATCTAAATGAATGATGGGATGGGCTTGTGGTGTTAAATAGCTTAATCTTATTCTGAAGAATTCTTTCATTGTATTAAAGGTTTGAGTGCAAGTTGTTTTTCCTCATTTCTGCAATTCTCCACCTCCCTCTGCCATCAAAGAGATTTTGTGAGGGAGGTGTCAGGTGATACATTTCAGGCATAAACTATATATCACTTTGAAATGCTGCCATGCATTGTGTGGTTTGAGTAAAGTTGCCAGTGAACTGCAAGCAAAAAAACAAAATTAATTCATATAGTGTCTTCAACATAGTAGAATATCTCAAGGCACTTTACAGGCTGATACTCAAACAAATATTGATGCTGAGCCAAAGACAGAGAAATTAGCACAGGGTGACTCAGAGCTCGTTTAAACAGCCAAATTTTAAGAAATGCCTTAAAAGAGGTGGGGCGTGTACAGAAGGAATTGAACAGCTGACGATTTAAATTTCTGAAGGTAAGGATGCCAATAGTGGAGTGAAAGAAGTGGAGGATGGACAAGAATCCAGAGTAGAAGAAGGGCTTATGCCCGAAACGTCGATTCTCCTGTTCCTTGGATGCTGCCTGACCTGCTGCGCTTTTCCAGCAACACATTTTCAGCTCTGATCTCCAGCATCTGCAGACCTCACTTTCTCCTCAAAGAATCCAGGGTAGACAAACAGGAGGCTGGAGGAATAGAGCAGACCAGCCACCTCCTGCTGCTTCCTGATTTGCTGTGTGCCTCCAGCCTCCTGTGTGTCTACTATGGATTCCAGCATCTGCAATCTTTCTGTCTTTAACAAGAATCCAGAGTTGCATGAACACAATGTTCTAAGATTTCTGTCAGGTTAGTGTTTTGGAAAGAACAAAGTAAATGAAAACTTGTGATTATGTGATTAGGATTCACAAGACATCAGTAAGATTATGACTTTGTTTTACTCTATATACTCGCTATCTCTTTTTGTTTGCCACCACTTCCTTCATTGAGGAGCATTGGGTACTGACGAAAACTTGCTGTTCCACATTCAGCCAAGAGGAGGCAGAAGTGTATAGCAATTCACCCCACACCCATGGTGTAGTGCTCCACCCAGTGGATGAGATGAGAATAACTGGCATAAGCTTAAAATGCAACAGATGAAGGTGTAAATCTATGTCTGAATAAGCACCTGCTTGATGACCAAGGAATTCATCTGACGAACAGTGAACTTGAGCATTAATGTAGAATGTCAAGATTGTCTTGTAATAGGAACAGTTTGAATTATGGAATCATTGATGCCTTGACATTGCGGTGGAACTGTTGTCAACAAAAGCCATGTTGATGTGTAAGTTTGCAATGTTCAGACTGAAAGTTTAATAGTGGTAGTGGCATACACAGGATTTTTATTTGTGGGGCAGTTTGGATCGGAACTTGCCTGACCAAAACTAATTTACCACTATTCACTCCCAGCAATCTGGGGAATATTCAGAAGAAGTCCAATGAATCAGTTTTCAAGAATGAAAATGAAGAACTCGCTGTAAGATGTTCTGCTTTGTTTGTGCTGTATCAAACAAATGAAGGCATCTTCTTCTGATACAAAGAGTGATGGATAAAAAGGAAGCAGAAATTCTGACTGCTGTTTGAAAATCTTAAATACAACATTCTGTGGCAATAAATTCCTATCCTTTGCCTTGCCCCAGAGGAACAGCAGGGAGGCAGTAGGTGCTGTGGAATTGGAGCATCACTTCTGCTCAGTCTGGCTTTGCAGCAACAACTCCTGCTGCACTTTTAAATGTTGGCAGCCAAGATAGTTCCTGAAGAACTGGGCAGAGACGCCTCAGCACCTGCTCCTCCCATTATTCAGCAATTCCAGCCAGTTGTCCTCATTTGCACAGTGAACAGGCCTAAGACCTGTTTTAGATGGTATACTGTGAGGCCTACAAAGCCATCTTTACTAATATGGTTTCATCAAGGATACAGGACACTCAAGGGTTGGTTTTCACATTCCTGAAATGGGTATTAAAGCACAACATTTCTACTTAGAAAATAGACCTAATAATGGCCAAGTTCTACCCATAGTGTGAATGCTCCGAAAGGAACCTTTTGGAAGATACTCTTCCAATGCAATAAGATAATCTTCAAACATAGGAAATCTGCTCAAATTCCTCCAAAATAGTCCAAACCACAGCCAGTTTACTAAAAATGTTTACTTTCGTCTGTGGAGCTCTCACTTGATTTGTTTTTAAAACTGTCCTATTTTCGAAGCAGTTGCGGAATGTGTCTCAGTGCTTGTTTACAGTCTGCAGGAAGTTGTGCTCAAACCACAAATAAACAGGCAGGAATCTTCGAGTATTTCTGTCAGATATATGGAGATGAATCGTGAAAGACTTTCTGTCACAAGGCAGAGATCGCTGAGGTAGACTGTGCACCACTAGCTCAGCATTTTGTGAATCAAATTAAAATGATGGAAATGAAGGTTTCAGAATAAACATAGATGAACCAGTAATGCTTCTCCCACAATGTTTTGTCAAATGCCAGTGGTGATTATTTCTGAAATATTACTACAACAGAAATAAGCAGTGTTGCTTTGTAGCCTTTGGTGTAAAAATAAACACCTTACAGTGAATCATATGCATTGGTAAGCTAGAGCCAGGAACAAAAACAGCGAGGTTTTCACGGTCCTGATTGCAATCAGATCTCTGCTGAAATATGCATGTCTATGCGAGTATGCACATGAGTATGTGTAAGTATATCTGTGAAACTGTATGTAAATGAACGAAGAAAAAAATTACACAACATCAGGTTATAGTTCAACAGGTTTATTTGGAAGTTCTAGCTTTCGGAACGCCGCTCCTTCGTCATGTAGCTAGTGGGGCAGGATCACAGGACACAGAATTTAGTTAAGGATCAAAGTGTCATACAACTGATGCAAAGTATTGGACACACCTAGATTGCTGTGAAGTTTTTAATCACACAGTGAGGTTGCAGGCTTCAATTCATTAATATGTAAATCCTATAGCTTCTTTCAAGTCGTAAGTCCCAAGATAGCTTGATGTTTATAAAAAAAATGACAGCTCAGCTCTGAAAATGCATTAAAGGTTAGTGTCTGTCTGTTTCCTAACCTAGAGTCAGACTGGTTCTATTTCCAAACTAGAACTGTGACTTGAAAGAAAAGGCATCTGGATGGGTATATGAGTAGGAAGGGTTTAGAGGGATATGGGCCAAGTGCTGGCAAATGGGACTAGATTGGGTTAGGATATCTGGTTGGCATGGACGAGTTGGACCGGAGGGTCTGTTTCCATGCTGCATGTCTCTATGACTCCAAGTTCTGGGATTTGCATATTAATCACTCAAAACCTGCATCCCCATTCGAAGTGATTAAAGACTTAACAGCAACCTAGGTTTGTTCAATACTTCACATCAGTTGTATGACTTTAATCCTTTACTATAAATTCTGTGTCATATGATACTGCCGCACTGGATACCTGATGAAGGAGCAGTGCTCTGAAAGCTTAAGTACTTCCAAAAAAACCTGTTGGACTATAACCTGGTATTGTGTGATTTTTGTTGAAACTTTATTGCTGGAACAGCACAGCAGGTCAGGCAGCATCCAGGGAACAGGAGATTCGACGTTTCGGGCACAGGCCCTTCTTCAGGAATGAGCAGAGAGTGTTCAGCAGGAGAAGATAAAAGGTAGGGAGGAGGGACTTGGAGGAGGGGCGTTGGAAATGTGATAGGTGGAAAGAGGTCAAGGTGAGGGTGATAGGTCGGAGTAGGATGGAGGCGGAGAGGTCAAGAAGAAGACTGCAGGTCAGGAAGGCGGTGCCGGGCTGGAGGGATTCGGCTGAGACAAGGTGGGGGGAGGGGGGATGAAGAAACTGGTGAAGTCCAAGTTCATCCCCTGTGGTTGGAGGGTTCCCAGTCGGAAGATAAGACGCTCCTCCTCCGACCGTCGCGTTGTTGTGGTTTGGCGGTGGATGAGTCCAATGACCTGCATATCCTCGGTGGAGTGGGAGGGGGAGTTGAAATGCTGTGCTACAGGATGGTTGGGTTGGTTCGTCCGGGTGGCCCAGAGGTGCTCTCTGAATCGCTCCGCAAGTAGGCGGCCTGTCTCCCCAATATAGAGGAGGCCACACCCCAGTCCAACACCAGGACCTCCACATCATGTATATAAACGAGCAAGTGAATGAGTGACTCTGTATCTCTGAGTGTGTGTTTATGTTGGGGAGGGGAGGGGAGAGAGTATCAATATTATACTCTCATTCCCCTCCCCTCATCATCAAGACATTCAGACATTCTTCAGCTGGGCTCAGTGACCACTTGAATTGGCTGTAGAGGGTTACAAGTGGCTGTAGATTTGTGAAAATGAGGACTGCAGATGCTGGAGATCAGCGTTGAAACGTGTGACGCTGGAAAAGCAGAGTGGCCCTGATGAAGGGTTTATGCCCGAAACGTTGACTCTCCTGCTCCTCAGTTCCTGCCTGACCTGCTGTGCTTTTCGAGTGCCACACTTTTTGGGGATAGATTTGTGCTCCAGCAACAGTTCAAAACCTTCAGAAGGAAAGCAGGGGAACTTCTGAGGGATACGTCTAGAATATAGTTGTTGTGTACAGTTTGAAACACTGTATATTCATCTGATTTTTCAGAGTAAGTCCATAAAATTTCTCATCCTAGAATCTCCAGTCTGGGCCATAATGTTATTTATATCACCTGCAGTGTGGATGGTGGAAGAAGGACTCAACAGTTACAAGAGGCAATGCCAAATAATTTGTCACCAACATATTTAATAGTAACAATATGATCTGGCTATGTATATCAACTGGAATATTTCACTGATTCGTCTGCTAATTAGAATGGAATGTGTGACCTTTAAGCGGCAATTGGATAGGTACATGGATAGGTGCTTAAGCTAGGACAAATGTTTGGCACATCGTGGGCCGAAGGGCCTGTTCTATGCTGTATTGTTCCATGTTCTATTAACTGAAGGGAAATTCTGAATGTCTTCAATTCTGTGTATGTATATTATACAAACCCATTTGAACCATTATTATCTTTGCAATATCACACACACACACACATCACACACACAAAAGGTTCAGTGTATCTTTCCATTTATCTTAAATTACATTTTTCCAACAGGGGCATAGAAATATAGATTACAATAGGACTTTATTTAATAATAATAACAGCAATTAATAATGTACAAGTTTCCAAGTTTCTTTTAAGTCTATTTTCTATTTAAATACTTTCTCATTTTCAAATATTTCTGCTTGAACAAACCTCACCACTCCAGCAGACCCCCTACATGCACTAATCCATACTGACTGACTGCCTGTTAATATGGGCATATTCCAAGAGACTTTGTAAAAATGTTGGCCACTTCTGTACAAATAAACAACCCATTCCAAAAGACCTGAAAATACTGAAACATTCCTGGGGACTCTCCTTCTAACTGCTGAGGTAGTCTGAAATACCAAAAGCAAATGACAACATTACTACAAGCAATATTTCTATTTGTATAGAAAGATTTTAAAAAATGTGTTACATTTTATTACGATTGTGACACCATTTCAGGTCAGGTATGAATTTGTCTGATTGTCTTTACCAAGGCTTTGATATCTGGTATTCACATCAGCAGAATGGTTTCCTATAGCAAACTGTAGTTTTCAGCATGAAAGAGCTCTTGACTCTATCCTGCAGGCAATACAGCCTGAATAGGGTAGTGAGTTGTTGTGGTTCTGTTCGCCGAGCTGGGAATTTGTGTTGCAGACGTTGCGTCCCCTGTTTAGGTGACATCCTCAGTGCTTGGGAGCCTCCTGTGAAGCGCTTCTGTGATGTTTACAAATCACGATAAATGCCGGAGGAAACATCACAGAAGCGCTTCACAGGAAGCTCCCAAGCACTGAGGATGTCACCTAGACAGGGGACAAAACGTCTGCAACACAAATTCCCAGCTCGGCGAACAGAACCACAACAACGAGCACCCGAGCTACAAATCTTCTCCCAAACTTTGAAGGGTAGTGAGTCTGATGTGTGAGCCTCAGTCCTGATGAAGGGCTTTTTGCCCGAAATGTCAACTCTCCTGCTCCTCAGATGCTGTCTGACCTGCTGTGCTTTTCCAGCACCACTCTCTCGACTCTGATCTCCAGCATCTGCAGTCCTCACCTTCTCCCTGTAATGAGTCTGACTTTTGATACTATAGTCAAAATGTGTGGTGCTGGAAAAGCACAACAGGTCAGGCAGCATCCAAGGAGCAGAAGAGTTGATGTATCGGACATAAGCCCTTCATCAGGAACGTGCGGAGGGGGTTGGGTGCCCAAGGGGGCTGAGAGACAAATGGGAGGGGGTGATGGGGCTGGGAGAAAGGTAGCTTGGAAAGCGATAGGCAGATGAAGGTGATGGGGTGATGGTGATAGGTTGGACTGGAGGGTGGAGCGGATAGGTGGGAAGGTGTTTGCTATTGTACCTGAGCAAAAGTAACAAGCCACCTCGATTGGAATGGTACCAATGGGAAAAGGCAACCATTTTGACGATTTGTCTCTCATGCATTCCTGATTTTAATCATACCATCACTTGTTATGTTTCCTTCAGCTGCTTGGCCTCCAGATTCTGGAAATCCCTCCCAAAACCTCTTTGTCCTTCTTTCCCCTTTGTCCAACTTTTTTTTTTTGAGTGTTCTGTAAAATGGGTCAAAATCCCCATCCCATACCCTTGACTAAAAACCCTCTGAACTTGGAATGAGTTTGTGGAATTCACATTTCAACTAAGATTCACAGAGCTCTCTGGCTGAGATAAACCAGGCAATGTGCAAGCCTAGGGACAGCTGGAGTAGGGGTTTAGCTAAAGGAAGACCCCCACAAACACCCAGCTAAAAGACAATGAATACCAGCCTGTAGAGCAAACAACTAAGACATCCTGGAGCCTATAAAAATCAACTTTTAATCGCTTTGCTGGGACACAGAGATATTGAACATCCCACACCATTGTACTCCATGCAAACCTGTGAAGGCCTTAACGACCAGTAAAACTTTAAGCTACATCCATCCAAGAGAAATATTGGATATGGAAAACTATGGGAACCCATTCACTTTAATCAGAGAACTATTCACACCTCATCCAGGAATCAGGAGGCTCATTCAGCCCAGAGAGGAGGAACAACAGTTTAGTAATCAAATCCAGATTTGGTAAGGGATAAGGGGAACCAATACTCAGTATAACTGGGGAACCCCGATCTATAAGGGGGGTTGGATTCAGCAAGAGGGTCGGTCAGAATCAGACACAGCCAGTCACAGTGAACCATGGAATGTAACCATCACAGACTCAGGGAAAATAAATCAAGAGAGCAAACCATCTTCTCATCCACGAACCTCCAAGGACTGACGAGAAATGACCGAAGCGCCTGGACAGCTGAGATACCGACCGGGACAGTGCCAGTGACATCCACCACCCTCCGAGCTGACAGAAGCCACGTGAATGAGCATAAGGTCACCGAGACCTTTTGTCCCAGCTCAGTTAGAAGGGTGAGCATTGGGGCTGACGGTGCAGGGCACCCCCGGGGGAAGGAAGCAGGATAGGACCCTGGGATTAGCATTTCTTTCGCTCGCTCCCCTTGCCCCTGTCACTCAGCAATTCACAGCTCTCTGTAATTTTAAACCCACAGTACTAAGCCAGGGCAGCAAGGGTTAACTGGGGGGGGGGTTAGTTAGCTGTCAGATAAGTCTCACTTTGCTTGATCCGTAACATTTTCAATTATTGCATATAATTTCAATTTTGCTTGTTTTGGGAGATCATGTTGCAACTGTACAAGACATGAGTTAGGCCGCTTTTGGAATATTGCGTGCAGTTCTGGTCTCCTTCCTATCGGAAGGATGTTGTGAAACTTGAAAGGGTTCAGAAAAGATTTACAAGGATGCTGCCAGGTTGAAGGATTTGAATTATAGGGAGAGGCTGAATAGGCTGGGGCTGTTTGCGTCGGAGTCTGAGGGGCGACCTTATAGGGGTTTATAAAATCATGAGGGGCATGGTTAGGATAAATAGACAGTCTTTTCCCTGGGGTGGGGGAGTCTAGAACTAGAGGGCATAGGCTTAGGGTGAGAGAGGAAAGATATAAAAGGGACCTAAGGGGTAACTTTTTCATGCAGAGGGTGGTGCGTGAATGGAATGAGCTGCCAGAGGAAGTGGTGGAGGCTGGTACAATTGCAGCATTTAAAAGGCATCTGGATGGGTATATGAATAGGAAAGGTTAAAGGGATGTGGGCCAAGTGCTGGCAAATGGGATTAGATTAGGTTAGGATTTCTAGTCGGCATAGACAAGTTGGACCAAAAGGTCTGTCTGTTTCTATGCTGTACATCTGATTTTATTAAAGTTATAGAGAGTTTCCTTTGCCTCTGAAGCATCTGCCTCCTGTGTTTTCACCACACCTTGCTACATAAGTCCAGTGTCTGAACCAGGGAGCTGGAGTGCAATAAACCAACTAGCACTCCCTCCAGTTCAGTATCAACTTTTAGCAAAGTACGGCCAATGCTGGAAGTTTGAACTAACACAAGACATGCTGGGGAACCCCAGCAGCCACTTGGAGTGTCCATGCAAGGCAATCGGCCAGCCAACGTCATTCGTAGCATTGACTTCAGTGCAGGGACCTCAGAGACCCACATGGATGAAAACACAATTAGCAGAAATAGATCTGGTAGCATCTGTAGAGAGAGAACTGGAGTTAACGTTTCAAGTCCAGTCTGACTCCTCTTTGGAACGATTACATTTTGATTGGTAGCACTTTTGTGAAGTAACTTGGCATGTTTGTCCACAATAAAAGGTGCTGTATAAATTGCTGTCATCGTTCATGGTACGCGATATCTGCCAGTGGACATCATTTTCAATTAAATTGGAGATAAAACTGCCATTTGATTCCCAAGTAGGCTGTGTCAGTTTTACCTCTTTCCCATGTCCTTCCCTTGCTTTAATGTTTTGGATGGGCCTGAGAAATCAGTACTTTTTCTGTATTTGTATCCCACAACATGTAGGTGATAAATATAATATTCCAGAACGTACATCATCTCAGGGCTTACATAATGAAAGGAAATTGCCAAGTCGGAGCAGCACTCAGGACCCTGGGGAAGGAAAAGAAGCCGTGTGTTACATTCATGAACACAGAAATGGCAGACATTCTTCAATTCTTCAAAACAAAGACTCATAATGTTCCTACAGCTGCAAGCTTTATCGCTTCCAAAGTAGAATTGAATAAATTTATTGCACTGTGGAATATTATTCCGTACTTTTGTCCAAAAGCTGTCTGCTTTCTGGGTGTGGGTGTTGAGAGGAAAAGGAGAAGGAATAAATGCGAAAAGCTCTACTTGCCCTGTAAGAACATGATCTAATAACCACTTCATATTCTTGTTCATTGATCAGTACTAAAAAGAGACAGGCTCACATTTAAACATTTGAGCACAACCGTTCCCTCAAAAATAAAACTCACAACTCAAACGTATAATTTCCCATGAGTGCAACTGGTAGAATTCTTGACTTTCCTTAGTCTTCCTCTTCCTCATGTAGCCTACAGGCTGTATCAGCCTTAACCCTGGAGTTCTTCATTTTTAAAATTACTGCATGACTTCCCTGTAAGAATTAATAATATCCCAAACTGCAGACCATTTAAAGCCTAAAAAGGTACCTATTGCCAACATCAAGAATGGAAATCTTTTTAATACTCTACCTAACTAATTAAAGGTCAATTTTGTTTTATTTATGCTGCGTAGATCATGATTATTAAAAATGATGGTATATTTTGGAAGGATTCAGGTTCGAATCCACTAGCCAGTCTATATATTTATGAGATGAGGAGGTGTTGGTATTGGACTGGGGTGGACAAAGTTAAAGAATCACACAACAGCAGGTTAAAGTCCAATAGGTTTATTTGTAAGTATAAACTTTCAGAGCGCTAGCTGCCCGAAGAAGGAGCAGGACTCTGAAAGCTTGTAGTTCCAAATAAACTTGTTAGATTATAACCTGGTGTTATTTGATTTTTAAATATGTGTTTATGGCTTGCAGTTCTGAAGGGTCACTGGACGCAAAATGATGATGAACCACCTGATGAAGGAGCGGCGCTCTAAAAGCTAGTGCTTCCAATTAAACCTGTTGGGCTATAACCTGGTGTTGTGTGATTTTTAACTTTGTACACCCCAGTCCAACACCAGCATCTCCAAATCATGGACCTAAAATGGCAATTGTGATTTCTCTCCACAGATGCTGCCAGACCTGCTGATCTTTTCCAGAAATTTCTATTTTTGTTTTCGATTTCCAACATCCACAATTCATTTAAAAAAAAAATACTTTTCTGCAATGTTATGACCTTGGGGAGACCAGTAACTCTCAAAAAGAAATTTAAACTCCATAGTATTAACCAAGAGAATTACTCCACAAGATTAACTTGCATTACAAACAGAACCATTTAAAATAGGAGTTTAAAAAGCAAGTACAACTAATCTAACACCATATTTTATAAATTAATACCTTACAGTTGAAAATCTCAAGAAAACTGCTTGTCCTATTTTATTTCAAGGAGAAAGTGAGGTCTGCAGACGCTGGAGATCAAAGGGCATGTGCCCGAAACGTCGAATCTTCTGTTCCCTAGATGCTGCCTGACCTGCTGTGCTGTTCCAGCAATAAAGTTTCAGCTATTTTATTTCAAGCCACATATTCCTCTATAACTTACATAATCTTGAGTGTTCCACCGTGTCTCCTGAGAGCAAATCAAAATGTATGCCACAGCGTTCAGCATTTCACTTTGATTTTCCCCAGTGTTCCCACTATTCTTTGTGGTATTAGATCACTTAGCATCCTTCTGTTGACATTTAAGTGATCTTCCAATTCTCCTTAGCACCACACAATTGTGAACACCCCAGCTCAAACATGGGGCTCAATGCATCCAATGCAGAAATACGCTTGATTTCTGAAAGCCCTGTGCTCCAGGTTCACAGCTCCTTCTGAGCCCTAACTACTCGCAGCTTACCCTTTCACCTTCAAGACACTAATCGCCTGTTTCTGTTAAAAAGTAATCACAAAAAGGTTATCGTGCTGCATAAACAATTTTCATCACAATGTAGCACACCTGGGATGTTCCACAAGACCCATCTTAAACCCTACGATCTCCATTCCCTAAAGCTGTTCCTTCATCTGGGAAACTGCAGAACACAAATGCCTCATAAAGATAGCTGATGACATCTTGTCATCACTAAGAAATTCAGGAGGGGGCTTCACGTTTTCTCATTCCCAACTCTAATCTTACCAAACACAGAACACCCTTTTAAATGATCAATACTTTAGGACTGTTTGCCAGACTCTGACCATAAGTTTTCATTTATCTTGAATTAAAAATTTTAATCCTCAAACTAAAAAAGTTATGCTCCTAAAATATACGATCACAAATAACATATTTATAGCATATCATTGCTTATTAATCTCTGCACTACTGCGGCACAGGCTTCAGAGTTGTAAAAAATACGTTCTTCTGGAACGTGGCAGTTTTATGACATTGACTTCTATATGTATAAGAAAAATGTGCATTTATCTAGCACATCATCCTATTTCTCTGGAAATTTTTAAAGCTTAATTCACAACTAATTACGTCTAACTGCATACTAACTGAAAATTGATGCATTTATTTTTACCAAAAACATTACTTGGAAAATCTGGATGAATCCCAAATTAGTCTTTGGCAGCATTGCCCCACATCCCAAAGGAGAACTTTCAACCAGAACACTAGGATGACTCCCTATAGCATGGTAGCTCAGTGGTTAGCATTGCTGTCTTACTGTGCCAGGGACCCAGGTTTGATTCCAGCCTCAGGTGACTGCCTGTGTGGAGTTTGCACGTTCCCCCTGTGTCTGTGTGAGTTTCCTCCGGGTGCTCTGGTTTCCTCCCACAGTCCAAAGATGTGCAGGCTAGGTGGATTGGCCGTGCTATATTTCCCACAGTGTCCATGGATGTGCAGGCTAGGTGCATTAGTCAGGGGTAAATATAGGGTAGAGGTGGGATACTCTTCGGGTGCGGGGGCGGGGCATGTGGACTTGCTTCCACACTGTAGAGATCCTATGATTCGACTGAGCAGAAATGAAAATGGGGAATTCCTCAATGGCCTGCTGAATGGCCAGTTTTACGTTGGGTAGACAAGCAGGAAGCTGAAAGAACACAGCAAGCCAGGCAGCGTCAGGAGGTGGAGAAGTCAACATTTCAGGTGTAACCCTTCTTCAGGACATTTACGAGAAAGGCATAGGCTCTCACAACTACCTGGACTACATCTCCTCCCACCCAGTATCCTGCAAGAACTCCATCCCATTCTCCTAATTCCTCCGCCTCTGCCGCATCTGCATTCTCTCTCCAGTTTTATGTTGGAGCAGCAAGTTGAAAATCTGCCTCCTTGAATCCAAACAAAGACGATGGAGTTGATCTGGGACTTCTCAAATCTGGACCACAGCTGGAAGACTATATGCAGTTTTGATCTCCATATGTAAGGAAGGAGTAATTGCATTGCATCACAGTTAGTGTTCACTGGATTGGTCCCTGGGCTGAGGGAGCTGTTCTATGATGAGAGATGGAGCAAATTGGATCTATATTCTCAAATTTAGTAGAAATAGAGGTCAATCTGGTGAAATATAATCAATTCTGAAAGAGGATGACAGCATAGACAGTGAAAAATTGTTTCTGCTCAGGAATTCTAACACATTGGCTATAGTCTTAGTGTAAAGGGTTGATTATTTAGGAATAAGACAAAGAGAAATCATTTCACTGTAGAGTTGCAAATGTTTTGGAATTCTGTACCCCAGAGAATTGTGGATGATCCATTGTTGAACATACTTAAGGCTGAGTGATAGACAGAACCTTAGTCTTTCAGGGGACATGGCGAGCAGGCAGAAAGGTGGAGTTGAAGCCCACAATCAGCCATGATAATTTTGATTAGCAGAGTGGGCTTGATGGGCCAAATGGTATACTTGAGCTCTTACATCTAGTGCTCTTGAATCTTTATGTGTTCTTTACAAATCACAGCTACCATTATACCATCAGACAAGCAAAGGCAATCAAAGGAAAAGTTTTGTTCCTTACGCTGTTGTATTCTGACTGAGGCAATGAATTCAGTACAGCCCAGCAAACAAACCTTGAACCCAGTGATCTAAATGGGTCCAGTTGCCACCTGTAATTCCTGCTGTTCGTGTCAATATTCTTGATTATCAATGAACTGCCTGGTTTGGAAATGTTTCTGTTCATTAGTTTAAAGAAATAGAGATGATAAGAATTGTTGATGCCTCTCATTACAACTGCTCGAGGGTTGTATGATGATCTCATTCGAAGCTCATAAAAATAGCTCATAACCAGCCCAAAGCATAATTCACAAATCCATGTGCTTGGTACCATATCTAACATCTGTCTTACTGATAATACCTTGCCTGCCATCTGCTGCTAGTTACGTTCCACAAACTAAAGATATAAAAATTCAAGAGATCACAAGACATGCAATGCACACCCACTGAGCAAAGGTGATAATCCTAAGCTGTCAATATATTACTGGCTGTTGCAGGTGGACTTGCGTTAGATAATACTGTTTGGCTCTGGCAAAAAAAATACATGGGTAGATGTTTCAAATTAAATATTTTCATTAGACACAATTTACAATAAAATGTCCCCATGAATAACCTGTAGCCATACCACCCAACATGTTTTGTGGAAGTGTGTTGAACTTCAAGGAGAAAAATGGGGCTTGTTAACATTGTAAAAATTAGACAATAGTACTTGCCAAACTGCTGTATGATATTATAGGGATATAGGGATATATTTGTTAATTTAGCTTTACTACAGGATAAGAAGTTTTTTTGAGGAATCTATTTTTTCCTTTTAGTCTATGAATTTTGTTCCTTTTATTCACAAACCATTCTTCTCTTCTCTTCTGGAGTACCAGGGAGACGATGGTCTAGTGGCACTATCACTGGCCTGTTAAACCAGAAATCCAGCTAATGTTCTAAGGTTCTGGATTCAAATTCTGTCATGGCAGATGGTGGAATTTGAATTCAATAAATATCTGGAATTAGAAGTCTAATGATGACCATGAATCAATTGTCAGGAAAAACCTACCTGGTTCATTAATGTTCTTCAGGGAAGGAAACTTCCATTCTTACCTACTCTGGCCTACATGTGACTCCAGATCAATGTGGTTAACTCTTAACAGCCCTCCAGACAATTAGGGATGGGTTAAAAACGCTGGGCCTCATCCAGTGAATGAATGAAAAGTAAGTCCAGTTTCACCAATGGTGCATCCAGCAAATGTGCAGTAAACTGACTTCTGGGATAGCTTCAACAGTCAGTATCTGATTATAAGTGAGTCCATTCTCCCCATACCAAGCATCCATATGCATGTATGATACCAATAGAGATAACTGGGCAGCATCCAGGAGACAGAACCTTTTTCAGGAGAGAAAACTTTTGTCAAATTTCCCATCGCTAATCAAGAGGAACTTTTCCAAGTCAAGCAAAAACACACAATGAAGTCTTGCAAGCTTACCAGACAGATGTCATTTAAAAACATGAAACATACTCTCCAATTGACCTGAAATATCTCTTACCTTTCATGTTGCAGAGTCTTGCCTTCAATTCAGCTGATAGTGTTTGTGTAATTGGACTGAATAGGAAACCCAAATTATCCAATCAAGTATTCAGAACAAAATATCTAATCATCATTGATTGGGAAATTCTGAATCAGAGACAGTCCAATCTTGGCTCAAGCAGTTTGATTTTATTATGACTTAGCAATTGCTAAATGGAGATTGACATAAGCATTAATTTTGGATGTTTTAGCATCTGTAACATTGCTTTGCCAATTTTTCTGCAACATATGTTATTGGGTGTATTTTTCTGTACTTGTAAATTGCCATTTCAGTCAACTTTTCAGAGTGGAAGGACTGTCCCATTTCCTGAGCGGATGATTGAGACTGCTCCTGGTTTAACATGCTAGGAGAAATTTTCCAAAGGGAATTGTAGGTCAAGAGTAGCTCCTTTGCCTCTTGCACAGAAGCGTGAGTTGAAACCCCACTCCAGAAACGTGAACACAAAATCACAGATGGTGTTCCAGTGCAGCATTGAGGAATGATGTGCTGTCGGAAGCACAGGCCTTCAAACGCACCATTAAATTGGTCTCCTGTCTCCCTTCTTGTCTGAACATAATCAGTGAGCATTCTTATAGCCAATGGATTTCTATTGGATGTCCAAGCCCATATTAATTCCTTACCCAACATGGCCAAATGGTAATTAATTTATTTCTTTTTGTGGGATATTCCTGAGCATAAATTTGCTGTTGTATTTCAGACATGATAACACATCAAAAGTATTTCATTGGTTACATAAATGTTTTGGGTTATTGCAAGGTAATAGAACTAGTCACATAAATACAAACAAATCCCCTGCTTTGCTTCAACACTTGCGGTGTTTTCACAATTTCCTGTTGCATTAGTACAAACTGAAGGTTGACCCATTTACCTCTGACTAATATTGAAAGTCATCCATCTAAAAGTCCCCAGGTAAAGTTTAAAGCTTCAGGTTGGTTAATTTAAATCTTGCAATCAAGATCCCAGCATTTGCAGTTAAGTCTTCTACTTAAGTAATGAGTGCATTTTTTTTTAAAAATGGTACAGCAACTTTTAAATAAGATATTAAACCAATTCCCTGTCAACACCACTGACTGCATATTTAGGGAATAATTATCCATCCTGTTGCATTGCCAACTCTAAAGTCTGTAATAAATCAGTTTGAAACACTCAGTAGTATTGTAGTTGATTTCTACAAAACAAAGCTCCCTTTTCCCCACCACAAACGGTTGTAGATAATTGAGAGGAGTGTAAGGGTTGGAATCGTAAACTCCCTCAGCGTCATAGAGCCCATCAGTAACTCCCAACATTAGCATGAAAAAAGAACAGAAAAGCAGAGGGAGAATTGCTTCCCTAAGTGGATTCTTTCAAAAGCAAGGCTGGAAAGATATTAGAAGGTTCCAGCGTAATTATTTTTTTTAATGAGCTGAATAACGAATGAAAAGCTGATCACTGAAATCTGCCCTGTTAACATCTAAATATAGGACAACTCTGTTTGGCAGCTAAATTCAACAATCATATAGAACAAGATTATTTCTCCCCTTGAAATGCCATTAAGAAAAAGTATTTATTTCTTGTCTGTGACAGGTACAGCTAATAAATCCTCAGGTCTCCATTTACAACTGTATCCCTGTTACTGCCTCAAGAATATACTATAAATGATGTTTGCACAGGAGAATTGTGTGTTCATGTACAATCAAAGTGACATTAAGTTTTAAACCTAACTGACTGTAATAATTAAAAAGTAGAATAATGTCAATCAATTAGTTAAAAATTCTTCTTTATTAACTTGGCATGTTACAGCTACCCAAGGTTTAGGCTCTTAATATCATGTACAAATTCCCATTTTCTATCCACCTACTGATTTCATGCCCATTCCAGTTTCAAATCCTACGGTCAGACTGAATTGAAATATTTTGAGCAAGTACTGTTCTGGCATAATTAGGTTGCCAGCAAAATGAAGATTTTCACTCCAGGATCTTGCCACACCAGCTGGACGAGGGGCATAGGAAGGAGAGCTCACAATCCAAATTTGCTGCAGGGGAAAAGCAACCTCAACATTGCAACATTGTCCTGGAGAGCCAGCCTTCCCTGTCACATCGGGTCAGGAAGGAGTGCCCACAAGTGGTTATTTCCAGCAGAAATTTGTAGTGACGAAAGAAAGTGATCAATAGAACTCCAAGCAAAGCTCTACTGGATGCCTCATATGTACAACTAATGTACCTCCCAGTCTCAATCCAGGATATGTACATTTAAAAGAAGGAATGGCTCATAATTTAATCTCAAACATGAGTTCAGTCCATTGATCTCACCCAGGACAGTAGTATGGGTTTTATGAAGGACTTTAGTATCTCCTGGCTCACAGGAGATATTCATTCAGTGGCAAAACTGCTAATTGTTGGATAGCCTTGTCTACTGGACATTGGGCGAGTATAGACTGGAACCTCTACATTCATTTGTCCTGATGTTTCGCTAGATGGAGCATAATTTGCTGTTGTTTATTGACAGCATTTACCAACTACATGGCAACAACGCACTTGCAAGATCGCCTCCAATCCAAACACTATCTTGACCTGGAAACATTGCACTGTCACTGGGTCAAAATCCAGGAGCTGCTTTCCTAACAATATCTTGAGTGAATCAAAAATGGAAGGAAAAGTGAACTAGTCCTGCCGAATCTTAGGGCGGCTTTCTCATTAGAGAGAAACAACTCGTGGTGGTTTGACCGGAAGGTCAACACGCCTCAGATGAGGGGAGAGGTTTAGAAGGACAGTCCTTCATGGTTACCTCAGCAGCTGTGGGAATTAAATTTTAACCTCAATTCAGTCTACATCTCACAGAACATAGAGGTTCAAAAAGAAGGCTTCTCACCAACACCTTCTTAAAGGCAATTAGGAATGGGCAATAAATGCTGGCCTAGCCAGCAAAACCCTTACCTTGTGAAAGAATATATTAAAATGTAATTAGTAATAAACTTACATGTGTAGCTTTGTAGTAGCTGAATTTCCAGTACCAGAAGCTAGGGTCTGGATGCCGTTTTATCAAATGACTCAGCAATGTCAGAGGTAAAAATGTCTCTCTTAAGTGATTATCTCTGGAGTCTCCCGGCGTAATTCCAAGTATTTCCATACATTTTCCCAGTGCTAGATCCTCAACGTGAGAAGAATGATTGCAGGTCTTATCTCTGAAAGCGGCCACGTACCTTGTCAGAGCTTCTCTGCTCAAAACGTAGCCAGCTCCTCCGCTCATATAACCCTGTTTGAGGAATGGTTTAAAGCGCCTGCCCAGGTACACAGGCTCATTGGGGTTGTACTTGGAAAGAAGCAATCTGAGATTGTCAATGACAATATAGGTGTCGTCGTCAGCCTTCAGAAACCAGTCAGCCTCATCGATGTGGCGTTTGTGCACATAATGGAAAGCCTTAATGGTTTTCCAATACAACTGGTTCCTACCCTCTTTCGTTTCCAGGCCAATGGTGGGAAAATCTGGATTGCTTTCAGAGCTCATGAACAGCAAAATGCTGCAGCGTTTGCCCCAGGTGGCTTTGACATGCTTGGCTTTAGTTTCCAGATTCTTTGGTGCAGTCATCACCCAGCAGAGGATGCGCACTTTGTTGTACAGCTCATCCGCTACAGACTGATTCCTTTCTGTCAAAGAGGCAAGCAGATGGGACACCATCAATACAAACTGTTAGGCTGTGAGCCCACTTAAAACAAAGAATGTAAAATTGCTTGAACAGCTTCTTCCCTGCCATTTTTAGACTGATAAATGAACTCTCTAACTTCAAATAATGCTGATTTGTTATGTTGATCTTGTCTGTGAGATGTAACTTGTATCCCTAACTCTGTCTGAATTTTTTTTTCACCCTATGATCTGTATGTCCTTGCTTACTATGATCTGCCTTTACTGCTCGCAAACAAAGCTTTTCACTGTACTTAGGTACATGTGACAATAAATCAAATCAAATGATATGTTACAGGAGCAAAACCAGACTGGATCCAGTCATATACATCAAACATCACTCAGTAAAGAGTATCACTAATTAACTGATCTGATCTTTGCAATAATTATACATTCCACTCAAAGGCCAAGTGTACACTATGTGCAAACCATCAACAAGCCTTTAAATCCTATTTATACGTCTTTTTGAGATACATTTTTCTTGCTTGCAGCTCTAAATGGATATTACTTTTTTGTGGATATGTCCCTGGAGATTCTTGCAATGCAATACTTAAAATAGGTACTCTTCATTTCAATGGCTAGACATTAAATGTCAGCGGGTTATTCAACGGTGTGTGTGTCACAAGCCTACTCCAATGCTCTTCTCATTGAACCTGCAAGTGAAGCTTCACCAGTTTCCTCATTTCCCCTCCCCCCACCTTACCCCTGTTCCAACATAGAACATAACAACGCAGTACAAGCCCTTCGGCCCTCGATGTTGCACCGCCCTGTCATACTAATCTGAAGCCCATCCCACTTACGCTATTCCATGTACGTCCATATGCCTGTCCAATGACGACTTAAATGCATTTAAACTTGGCAAATCTACTACTAATGCAGGCAAAGCATTCCATACCCTTACTACTCTCTGAGTAAAGAAACTACCTCTGACATCTGTCTTATACCTATCTCCCCTATCTCCCCTCACAAAGTTCTGTCCCCTCGTGTTTGCCGTCCCCATACTTGGAAAAAGGCTCTCCCTCTCCACCCTATCTAACCCTCTGATTACCTTCCAGCTCTGCACTGTCCTCATGACCTGTCCTACCTGCCAATCTCCCTTCCCACCTATCCGCTCCAACTTTCCTCTCTGACCTATCACCTCCGTCCCCACCCCCATTCATCTTGAGGGAGAGGGGAGGGGAAATGAGATGGTCAGTGAGGTTGGCATTGATGCCGTGTGGTTGACGGGTTCCAAGACGGAAGATGAGGCATTCCTCCTCCAGGGATCAGGTGGCTTGGATTTGGTGGTGGAGAAGTTCCAGGACTTGCAGGTCCTTGGCGGAGTGGGAGGGGGAGTTGAAAAGTGGTCAGCCGCAGGGTTGTTTGGTGCATGTCCCAGAGATTTCCCTGAAACATTCTCAGAGTTGGCGTACTGTCTCCCCAATGTAGAGGAGACCACACCAAGAGCAACAAACAGTATATGAGGTGTTAGGCTGTGCAGGAAAATCTCTGCAGGATGTGTAAGGATCTTTGGGCTTTGGCTGGAGGCAAGGGAGAGGTGTGGGCACAGGTTTTACCCCTCTTACAGTGGCAAGGGAAGGTGCCGGGGAGTGGAGGGTGGCTTGATGAGGGTTGTGGACCTAACAAGGGAGTCTCAGAGGGAATGGTCTCTGTGGAATGGGGTGGGGAAGGAAATAGATCTCTGGTGGTAGGGTCTGATTGTAGGTAGTAAAAATGGTTTGGCGAAGAACGAATAACCTTTTTATAAAGTAGATAAAGTGTTAGTACTTACTCAGAGAATAAAGCCACTAGATTCTTCAGTTTTGAACAATAACTTTACTGTACAAAGTTAGACCAATATTACATTTGACAATACTTGTATTGTAGCATCCAGAATCGACATGAGGTAACTACCAGTAATAACTATCAGCCACCTCGCACAGCACATGATATCACATATCACCAAGACACATCCATAAGTTTCTCAGCAACCATGCAGATGTTGGGTCATGAAATCTTATTAACACTTTAGAAGGGATTTCAATTATTCACTTCCAAAGATATGGGATGGAGCTGCCTCAAAATCTACTCTGTTATGGGTTATCACAATGATGGCTCACATCCTGATAGTTCACACTTCTTTTTTGGGACAATGCTCCCTGGAGTCTGGAAGCTGCACTCCAGCAGCTACTCACAGGCACAATTCCAGTTTTTTCTCAGAACAGCGAAGTTTTCCAATCCGAGATTGCTCTGAGTTTGAATGCTGCTCAGCTGCACTAATACTGCTGTGCAGGCTTCTTTCACTGCACTCTCTTCTGTGCCGAACTATGAATGACACACAGGCTTATTTTCAGTCCCCATGGCTTCCATGACATTTTCTTGGTTTTAGCTCCAATACTTAGCTGCACCTTCTGGCTCCCAGCAGTCACCTTCTCAACAGCACATGTGACAGCTGCACTTTTTCTGTATGGAACATATTCCTTTTCTTCTCCCTCTCTCCCTGCTCTCAGTCCAGCGAACTCTAACAAAAAAATGGCCGTTGATTTGTATTAGGTGATATAGTGAAAACTTCATAACAAGCATTGGTCCCATTGCTAGGCAAAGTTCCATGAATATTCCAATTTTCACAGAACATTGGCTTACGCTGTCCAAATAGATATATGAGAAAAAATGGATCTCATCAATTGGATTAAACAATAAAAGGCATCTCTGGATGCCACGGAGCTTAACTCCCAGTTGAAGAGGAGCTTTTAAGTGTAAAAAGGGAAACAGAGGCTATGAAAGAATGAAATAAATCCTCAAA
The DNA here is from genome assembly GCF_004010195.1 of Chiloscyllium plagiosum. Taxonomy (NCBI): domain Eukaryota; kingdom Metazoa; phylum Chordata; class Chondrichthyes; order Orectolobiformes; family Hemiscylliidae; genus Chiloscyllium; species Chiloscyllium plagiosum. Next base: position 23,633,270 of record NC_057742.1, read on the forward strand.
ACGTGAAATGATTGAAATGAAATTAGCAGCTTTAACAGATAAAGGAGCTAAATGAACAACAAAAATTATGTCACTTAACAATTTTGGTCACAAGTAAAGGATTAGTTACTTACTTGAACTGCAATTCATCATTCCTTTCACAAGGGAATGGTAATAATGGAAGTTGCGATGGTTGTAATTAGTTTGCATGTGACGTTGAATGTGTAATGTGGCCTTGTTAACAAAATAGGAACAGATGAAAACTCCGATCACAATCCCAGTAATAAAGTTGATAAAGGAGCCCACAGACCTTGGAATTGCCATGGTGTTCTGAGAAAAGCAAAAACAAAGTATCACACAGTATGAGAAATTCAATGAATCATGCCACAGTCACCTTGACAGAGGTATTCACCTAACCTATTCACATTTGAAATGACCTGCTCAATAACATTTGTAAATCTAAATGTTTGCTTTTTAAATGCCATTCCTCAATAGAAGACAATGGGTTACAGTTGAGACTGCAGTTGTCCTGGTTGGAGGCGATATGAGAAATGACATTCTATATTTTTCAGCCAGATTAAATCCAATCTCAAGGTGTTGAACTCAATAATAAATCCAGAAGGCTGTAAAATGCCTAGTCTGAAGATGAGATGTTGTTCCTCCAGTTTGTGCTGTGATTCACTGGAACACTACAGCATGCCCAGGTCAGACATGTGGCCAAAAGAGCAGGATGCTGTAGTGTTCCAGTGAATCACAGCGCAAACTGGAGGAACAACATCTCATCTTCAGACTAGGCACTTTACAGCCTGAATATTGTTGACCTTCAGATTGTTGACCATTTCTTCCCTTTCTTTTAGCTTGTTATCATGTCCTCCCCTCCCCTCATCCCAGTTACTGTCCTTTCAAGTCTGGCAGGAGACACACCATTGTTCTGCCATTCTCACATTCCAATCATTTCATGTGAACTACCAACATCTTTTCTTCATCAGCACCCTACACACATTACTTCCACACCACCGACATCAAACTATAGCACACAATGCTGTCCTCTCCACACTTCACTTCAACTCAGATGAAGAGTCATCTAGACTCAAAACGTTAGCTTGATCATTCTCCACTAATTCTGTTTGACCCACTGATCTCCAGCATTTGTTGTTTTCAGTACAAATTCTGGTATCTGCAGTAGATTGTTCCTACCTTAAATCCAATCTCCCTTGAATACAATCTCTCATGTTAAATTGATACCTGGACAATGCAAAGTCAGCAAACCAATTAAACTGAAGGTTACACAGTGGAGTCTGGCTAGTAACAAAAGAATTTCTCATATGCATATTTGCACAAATCCAATTGCCTTTCAAAGTTAGGACAGAGTCAATGATAACACTAGGTCACTGCTAACATGAGAAACATTAAAGCGTTTATGTATTGGACCATTTGACATCAAACTAAGCTAAGGTTATAAAGTAATGAATGCAAAACCCAAATTACTGGATACCACCTCCTCAAAATACTTTCACAACTCTTGGTTGAAGTATGATCATGAGTTTAATCAGCTTGGCATTGATATACGTTTTTGCTATAAAACAAGGAGAGTTGCAGAACTTGTACATTAATATGTGGCCTATCGGACGTAGATCTTCCAGCATCCCCATACTAAAAACTACAATTATACCCTCAACCATAAAATGACACAGCAAGCAAAAAACTGTGCCTCAGGCTATGCTTTGTGTATGACCCTTGATAGCAAGTGCGAGAAGGCTAGTTGACCATGGAGAGTATTGCAGAAAAGGCTAATCCTGGTCCTGACACATTTTACAGCAGGGTATGCTGGATGTCAATCAGGGGAAGATGCCTTCATCATTTCTTTGCTCCTCTTTCTTCGCACTGAAGTGTCAGTGAAGCTTATTATAAAACTCCTGATGTTGCATAGTTAACTAACAAACACCAGAAATTTACTAAAATTTTGTGGTTAAAATGTGGAACTTACTACAACAAATGAGTAGTTGAAACAAATAGCATATATGCATTTCTGGGAGAAATGAATTGAGGGATATTTTATTGGGAGTAGATGAAAAAAGTGGGAAGAAGCTAACGTACAGCTGAAACACCAAAACCAACTTATGGAGGTGCATGGCCTGTTCCTGTGATATGAAGATTTTGTAACTCTATCACATTTTTTTTGAACCACGAGCTGTCACCTCTCACACACACTTAAGCCAAAGTTCTGTTTCATGCTTTCATACATGTGAAATAGGAGATGTGCAGCCAATGGTATATACCAAATATTCCATGGAATACAGTACTGGCCTTTTGAAGACTAGCATGATGCCCACATACCTTTGGCCTCTTTAACTTAAGAATGTTTACTTGATGACAACCAAATTTGTGAATTCCTTCCCCAAACATCTCTGTTCTCCTTCATGATGCTCCTGCCTCTTTGATCTAGCTTTTATGAGACATGGTATTAAATTTTGTTTGATAACTTCTCTGTGAAGAACTTTGGGATATTTCACTATGTTGAAAGGTGCCATATGCTCCAAGTCATTGTTGATGTTGCTGTTTTAATTACATTTCTTTAGTGGCTGAGGAAAGTATAAATTATGCTTAATAATTTTCCAGGATGCAGCTTACAAAATATAAGAATCTCACACAAACAAAAACCGAAAATGCTGGAAAAGCTTAGCAGCTCTGGCAGCATCTATGGACAGAAAGCAGAATTAATGTTTCAGGTCCAGTGACCCTTCTTCAGGACTGATTTTAGATAGGAAAAAGTTGGTGTATATACTGAAGTTCGGGTGGGGAACTGGTTGGAGAGTGGGGGCGGGAGTTGATGGGAGCAGGGGAATTATACTATAAGTGGAGCTGGAGCTCAGATGACAGAAAAACAGTTGAGCACATAAAAGGAATGAATAAGAGTCAGCCTGGGATAATTAATACCTACTAGTGGGGACCATTAGTAGCTGACAGTAGGTTATCTGTGGAAGTAGCCCATGTGGTGACAAGGCCTGATGTGTGGGGGGTTTGGTTAAGGACATGGGAGATGGTGCTTAGGCTCTAAAATTAATAACTTGATATTTGAGTCCTGAAGGCCAAAGGGAGGCCAAGTGGAAAATGAGGTGCTGTTCTTCCAGCTTGTGTTGAGCTTTGTTGGAACATTACTGGAAGCCTGAGACAGAGATATTGGCCAGGGAACATGATGTGCGATTAAGTGGCAGGTCTCAGGAAGCTCTGGGTCATTTTTGCAGGCAGAATGTAGGTGTTCCGCAAAGCAGTCACCCAGTTTGCATTTCACCTGTCCAGTGCAGAGCAAACTACATTGTGAGCAGAAACACAGACTGAGCGACTGAGCCCACCCCTCTCCCTGACACTAGTTTCAGCCAATTTGTTCACAAGTGATGCTGAGATGAGCTTCCAACCTCATTTCTGCTACCACTAAAGCTATCTATCCGTCCCTTAGTTAGATTGCGTGACTTCACTCATGTTTCAGCTCATCTGCCGAAACCCTCATTCATCCATTTATTACTTCCAGACTTGACAATTCAATGCAGTCTGGTCTGCCGCCTACTACCCATCATAAACCAGAGGTACTCCAAAATTCTGCAGACAGAATATCATGTAGAAATATTGGCATTTTCAATTTCTCCAAGATTTCAAACTACTTTACAAAAAGTGATGCCAAGTTAAAAGGTGAAAAGAAAACATATTGCTTGGAATAGAAATTAGCTTTACAAAGTTAGGGCATAGCAATTTATGTTTAAACCTTCTTCTGGAAAAAGGGTTAATCAGTAGATCTAAATAAACATTACAAATTCAACACGTTTATACTAAATTTTCTGTTAGTAAAAATGAATGAATGCAAACTTCTAGTCCACTACTGAGTATATTCCAGATTGAAATTTTCATATTCTTGGGTACTGAAGTAATGACAGGAAAATGGAGTTGATGTAGAAGTCTACTCATCATTTTACTGAATTGAAGGTTAATTTTGAATGGCCTCTTCCTTTACAACTTACACCCCATTATTTCATATCCATTGCCAACAAATAGCACAGGAAAATAATTGGGAGAAAGTGAGCACTGCAGATCAGAGTCGAAGTGTATGGTGTTGGAAAAGCACAGCCAGTCAGGCAGCATGATGAGAGCAGGAGAATCAACGTTTCGAGGATAAACTCTTCATCTGGAATGAACAAGTTTATGCTTAAAACGTCAATTCTCCTGCTCCCCGGATGCTGCCTAACCTGTGGTGCTTTTTCAGCACCACACTCTTCGACAATTAATTGGTAAGCATTTTTACAAGATATGTCTTTTGGTTCATATAACAATTGTTGATGTTAGAACTGGGGCTTTGCCTTGAAAGATCGACTGATCTCAATAACAAACCTGAAAAAAATAGTTCAGTTGAAGTACATCATTAAGTCAGACCCACAAGAACATTTAAACACATTGGGAAATTAGGGATGGGCAATAAAAGCTGGCCGAGCCACCCCATCTCTTGACTCCTGCAGCCTCTGCCTGCTCTGAGATACCAGTGCTCTTCTACTTCTGGCCACTCCCAAGTGCTTGATTTTCATCACTACAGCTTCAGCTGCCTTAGCCCTGAGCTAGTCATAGGGATGTACAGCACTGAAACAGATCCTTCGGTCCAACCTGTCCATGCCAACCAGATATCCCAACCCAATGTAGTCCCACCTGCCAGCACCCGGCCCATATCACTCCAAACCTTTCCTATTCATATACCCATCCAAATGCCTCTTAAATGTTGCAATTGTACCAGCCTCCACCACATCCTCTGGCAGCTCATTCCATACAAGTACCACCCTCTGCGTGAAAAAGTTGCCCCTTAGGTCTCTTTTATATCTTTCCCCTCTCACCCTAAACCTATGTCCTTTAATTCTGGACTCCCCGATCCCAGGGAAAAGACTTTGTCTATTTATCCTATCCATGCCCTTCAATTTTGTAAACCTCTATAATGTCACCCCTCAGCCTGCCACGCTCCAGGGAAAACAGCCCCAGCCTGTTCAGCCTCTCCCTGTAGCTCAGATCCTCCAACCCTGGCAACATCCTTGTAAATCTTTTCTGAACCCTTTCAAGTTTCACAACATCTTTCCGATAGGAAGGAGACCAGAATTGCATGCAATATTCCAAAAGTGGCCTAACCAATGTCCTGTACAGCCGCAACATGACCTCCCAACTTCTATACTCAATACTCTGTCCAATAAAAGAAACCATACCAAACGCCTTCTTCACTATCCTATCTACCTGCAACTCCACTTTCAAGGAGCTATGAACCTGCACTCCAAGGACTCTTTGTTCAGCAACACTCCCTAGGACCTTAGCATTAAGTGTTTCAGTCCTGCTGAGATTTGCTTTCCCAAAAATGCAGCACTTCACATTTATCTGAATTAAACTCTGCCACTTCTCAGCCCAATGGCCCATCTGGTCAAGATCCTGTTGTAATCGGAGGTAACCCTCTTTGCTGTCCACTACACCTCCAATTTTGATGTCATCTGCAAACTTGAATACCCTTTCTCTAGCTCTCTGTCCTCCACTGCTTGAAACTTACATTTATCTAACAATTTCCTATTTCAATACAATTCTGTTTTTTTTTAAATGCTCTAATTAAGTACTTTGGGGGCATTTCATTATGATAATGGTGCGCACGGTAGCTCAGTGGTTAGCACTGCTGTCTCACAGCACCAGGGACCCGGGTTTGATTCCAGCCTTGGGCGACTGTCTGTGTGGAGTTTGCCGTGTCTCTGGGTCCTCCAGTTTCCTCCCACAGTCCAAAGATGTACAGGCCAGGTGAATTGGTCATGCTAAATTGCCCATAGTGTTAGATAAATTAGTCAGAAGGAAATGGGGCTGGGTGGGTTACTCTTTGACGGGTCGGTGTGGACGTGTTGGGCCAAAGGCCTGTTTCCACACCGTGGATGTGCTATGTTCTACAATGTATACAGTGTCTGTTGCGCTTTACAGTCAATTTTGCATTTCTTTGAAAATTCCCACTACCCCGTTATTCTTGTAATGTAGAGAATACCTTAGTCAATTTGCAGAGAGCAAAGTACCACAAACAGCAATGTGACCAGATTACCTGTTGTTGGCTATTGGATGGGGAATTAATATTGGCTTGCCCTAAACATCAATTCTCCTGCTCCTCAGATGCTGCCTGACCTGTTGTGCTTTTCCAGCACCACACTCGTCTCTAATCTCCAACATCTGCAGTACTCACTTTCGCCGACTTAATATTGGCTCTTTACTTTTCTTTTAACCAGTGGAAATGAGTCAATGCTAGAGATGATGGGGTCTTGGTATGTCTGAAATAAAAACAGTACCTCTGCAAATTTCCTCAGGATTGCAGTTAGTGTCAGCCTAGTGTTTTGTGTTTTTATTTGAAAGAAAATGGACAGTACCCAATGAGAACCTGTGTTGTGAAATAATCTTTAAAAATCACACACCAGGTTATAGTCCAACGGCTTTAATAGGAAGCACCAACTTTCGGAGCGCTGCTCCTTTATCAGGTGGTTGTGATGAAGGAACAGCGCTCCAAAAGTTAGTGCTTCCAAATAAACCTGTTGGACTATAACCTGATGTTGTGTAATTTTTGACTTTGTACACCCCAGTCCAACACCTGCATCTCCAAATCATGAAATAATCTGGAATGCTAAGGAAGTGAAAGGTTTGTTTGAATGCAAGTGTTTTCTTTCTCTTTCAAAAATGAATGCATCTTGTATGAATTTTCAGACCTTTGACATTCATCTGTTCTGTTTTATCGACATTAAGCGTTTTAGCAATTTAGACAAATAAAAAAAAATCATGATAGTGGCCTCAGGGCTGGGTTGAAGATGGATTCCCTCTTTATGTCTTCACTAAATGAAGCAGCATACATTCATCTCCGTGGAAGAGCAACCTATTAAAAATAACTCCAGACATGAATTCTCTCTTCTCCCCCTCCCTCAAATTAATTCCGTTGTGCTCGTAAATAGGATTTCCTTCAGCTGCCGAACACCCCACTGATCACTTCCCTTTCGCCCGTCCTGGTCCATTAACAACCAACAGACCAAGAACAAAAGTGCCTGAATAGTCCATTGTTAAAAGGTGAGTATTGCCTGAAGTGTCGTTTTATTTAACGGCTGAAAGTTCTTCCCACAGAAGATTGTGGGCAACAAACCGCCAGTCAGTATATTTCTATATTTATGTGACATATACGGCGCTTGGCAGACATGGGGCAGAATAAATAGAAATCGTGGCTGGAAACAAAACCAAACAACAGCTGTTGAGCGCTAATAAGGCCAGAAAACGATTTCTAAATAAACACCTTACGCCAGTTATAAAATGTCGTTGTTCCCTTGCAAAGTTCTCTCATTTATTTAAAGCCGCGTGGTCACTCTTTTTCAGTGATTACAAAATTATTCTCTCGTGAATAAAAAAAAACATTGTTTAATTTTCTTCAGCATTAGTCGGAGCGGCTTTGTCTGCACTCACCTTTAGACAATGGGCTATTCAGAGAGTGACTGATCTTCACTGGAGCTCTTGGGAACGCTTGGCAACTGTTGCCGCTCCCGAGACAATTTCGCGGTCTCCGGCCGCAAATACACACATTTCCGAAAAGGGACTGTGCCCCTCACTGCTTGCCCGCTTTTCTTGTTCCAATCACTGCTATAAACGTTCACTCGTTAACACACTTAAGCCCCGGTCTCTTTCTCCACTTGTCTAAGCTCAAGTGCGGCGCAACTTGTAACATTTCAGCATGCAGCCACTGGAACGTACAGGAAATTAGGTACAAATGCAGAATTTATTTATTTAATCTTTTATCAAATTTACGCAAGCACTCAAGAATGGTACTTGAGTCACCTACTCCTTATCTTTTGTTACCGAGGTGAGTCAGCTCCAGACGACTTGCACAGGATCAATTATGCTTTAGGTAAAGAAGGGGGTTAGAGGACGAGGACATGAATTGATGCAATTCCTACTTATAACATAGTGACATATATGTGGGAAAAAAAAGTTTTTAAACTGCAAGGTTGGACCATCTTCGATACTTATACATTTATGGAAAGAGAAGCTTCTAACCACACAGTTGGACCATGTTCGGTTCCCCTTTACCCACAGGTTGGGAAGTACAACGTGAATGTAAGAACACTTTTTCTTTCACAAATAGGGGCGCCACATGTTCCTTGGATCTATGGGTGGGTGGGTAGGCAGGCACACAAACTACTAATAGTAGCCAAGAAAGTCAATATGACTAAATGGTTTCATTTCTAAAGAGGTAGAATGGGGGGAAAAAAAGTTTGAAACTTGTACAGACCTTTTGTCAGAAAACAGTTGGGGTATTCTAATGCAAACAGTTTTGGTCTCAAGTGTGTAAAAAACAGACACTGTACAGAGTGCAACAGAAGGCTGCTGAGAATGATACCCAAGTTAAGAGGTTATTATTGATCTGGAAAGGCTGGGCTGGTTATGACTTTCATTTCTTTTGAAAAGTTTGATCATGTTTTTAAGATTATGAGATGGTTTGGTGAGGTTGCTGCAGATATGATGTTAGAGACCAGAATTAGGGATCATAAATATAATTAGTCACTATTAGGGCATTAAAGAGAAATATCTCTACCCAAAGAGATCGTTTTAGCTGGAAATCACTTCTGTAATGAATAGTTGAGGTGAACAACAGTGAGGTATCCAAGGGGAAGCTAGATAAACCCATCAGGAAAGAATAGAAAGTCACATCAAATGGGTAGATGAGAAAGCACAAGAAGACTGTGAAGAACTAGAACGCCAACATGGTCCTGTTGGACCAAATGGCCTATTTTTGTGCAGTAAATGATTTATATAAATTACTTGTAGGTTTGTTTGATCTTGGAGTAGGATAAAAGGTCGACACAACATTGAGGGCTGAAAGGCCTGTACTGTGCTGTACTGTTTTATGTTCTATATATTTTGTTCAACTATGAATGCTTGATTTGTTCAAATGTGCCTTTCTGAATAATGAGATTTCATAGAATTGGCATAGATTTCCAAACAATAAGCATCTCTTTATTTCATGTATTACAAATAAATTGCCTTTGTTTTACTTCCATCATATTCATTTCGTGGATAACTTCGTACAAGATTATGATGGAATTGAAAGATATTCTAAAATTACTCTAAAGAGTCACCTAGTGTGCAGAAACTGCAACTTCATTGGGATAGTTGATGTGGCAAAATTGAAGAGGAAGACTATAGACACTTATAGAGTTATAGAGATGTACAGCATGGAAACAGACCCTTCAGTCCAACCCATCCATGCCGACCAGATATCCCAACCCAATCTAGTCCCACCTGCCTCAAAAAATAACTAAAATATTTATAGTCTTAAAATATGACATGAAATGAAACCTATACAATTAAAGTTTTTCTGTTGGATCTTAATATATTAAATAACAGTAGATAGTAGTCTGTTTTTTTTAGATTTACTGGACTTGGTTCTATTTCAGAAGGGAATAGGTCATTCAGACCCCCAAGTATGCACTACCATACAATAAGATTATGTTTTATCCTAATTTAATCACTCACCCTCACTCCATCTCCTCAATACCCTTGGTTATCAAATATCTGGTCTACCTCAGATTTAAAATTGAGCCGTCATATACTACACCGTTATTGAGAAGTTAACATCCTTCTTGAATGATCTAACTCTGACACTAACACTATCGGGCATTATTTTCATCCTGCAGAAATAGTTTTTCATCATCTATGAATCAATTCCTTTCAAAAATCCAAATAACCTCAAATTATCTCATATCCTTCAATATTTCAAGGGATATTCCAATGTACATTTAACAGTAACAAAACATCCTCTACCTTGGAAAATGGCTCTCCAGAACTTCAGGTTAATGTACAGTTAGCTGGATTGATTTTGTTTTATTTCACCATAACACATTAGTGATCTGTGTATATGGACCCTAAAATATTTTTGGACCTCTATTGTTCCCAGTATTTCAACACTTATCATTTAAAAAATTTTTAAAACCGACTGCCTCACACTTACCTGCGATTGAATTGATGTCCTCATTCACCTAAACTATCGATGTTGTTTTATGCTTCTGACTAACAACTATGTCAATCCATGTGTTATTTATTTGGCGACAGCTCTTTATTGTATTATTTATGAATAAATATGGAGAATAGTTGAGGTTCTAGCTTAGTTACTTGATCATATTCAAGGGTGAGATTGACTATTTTAATCATCAAGGCAATCAAAGGTTATGGGGAATAAGTTGGAAAGTGGAGTTGAGGACTCAGTTCAGCCAAGTGCTCATTGAATGGCAGAGGAGATTTGATGGACTGAATGACCTACTTCTGTTTCTATGTCTTATGGTCTTACCGTTGTAGGTCATCGCTAGTCATTTTCTTCCAATTCAAACATGTAACCTACTTCCTGTTTACTGCTGTTGAAATCAATCTCTCAATCGCGTATATATTTGGTCTTCAATTCCAAAGCTTTAATTTTATCTCGCTGTTTCTTCTACAGAACCTTATATAATGCTTTCTGAGCATCCATTTAAATGACACCATAGCTGGCTGCTTAAGTAACTTCTTCAAAGTTCTATTAGGTTCAGTCAACCTCAGCTAGCATGGGCTGTATTTTACATGTCTCCACCAGATGTGATTTGACTGGGGAACATAAAATAGATTGGCTAGCTGGCTCAATACCTTCCCATTCACTCCTAGTTGACCCCATAATACAAATGGGGGTGCCAAAATCCAATGCTCACTCACTGTATTTAAGCAAATAATTAAATGTTAATTTTTTTCTGAACAAGCCAATTAACCTGAATGTTACACTTCATATGCCATAATATGGTTGATTTGAGCAGATAGGTGAAGGTGGACAGCTCATTTACAAAAATATTTAAAGGATGAAAAGAAAGAAATGCTTTTGGGAAGGAGAACATCATGTGAATTCTGAAGATAGCAGCCATCACCCATTCCTTCCTGACTGCCTGTTCTCTCTTTTGGAGGAGGTCACAAGGAGACCTTGGGAAAAGGTTGGGTGTGGTTTTCACAGGCCAACCCTGGTCCTCTACAAAAATCCTGACCTACACCCAGACTGGGTTAATGGAGACCAATCCTCTAATCCAGAAGGTAGCCAACCCTTCTTACCTCCTGGTACTTCAGTGACTATAATTTGAGTGTTTAAGGGACTTAATTGGTAGAAGGACAGGAAGGTTGACCATGGACTTTTCTGCTCATAATCTAATTGCTGAGGTGGTGGGGTCAGGCATCCCTCAGGTGCAAAGAAGCTAGACTATTTGTCCTTCCTGCAGAAAGAAAATTCTGCATAGACTAGCACATACATGATTATTCTTTTAGAGATGAACATAACACAATATATATACATCTCAAGAGGATCACAGGCTTGTAATTTCTTTGATAATTTGATAGGTTCAACCTAGGCAAGTTGAATTTAAAAGTCATACTGAGAAGAGGATTTTCAGTTAGCTGAGGCTTTTTAACGTTGAATTTCCAGGATATTAATTTTCAGGTGATTTTAAATGTGGAACAGAAATTACTGAAAAAAGCTCAACAGGTCTGGCAGCAAATGTGAAGAGAAATCCGTTAACATTTCGGGTCTGGTGATCCTTCCTCAGAACTGCCGCAGTTCTAAGGAAAGGTCACCGGACTCAAAATGCCATCTCTTTCTCTGCACAGATGCTGCCAGACCTGTTGAGCTTTTCCAGCAATTTCTGTTTTTGTTTCTGACTTACAGCATCCACACTTCTTTCAGTTTTATTAAAGCTTGAACAGGTTGGGAACAGGGGAGGGTGATGCCGTTCTTCTTCAACTTTCAAAGTACCTCTCTTCATCACACTGGCCAGATGACGTTCAACTAGCTCAATGCGTTCTGTTGGAACTGTCTTGGCAGAACAGCTTCTAATGGGCTGAGAAGTGGTAAATGGAGTATAATTCAGATAAATGCGAGGTGCTGCATTTTGGGAAAGCAAATCTTAGCAGGACTTATACACTTAATGGTAAGGTCCTAGGAAGTGTTGCTGAAGGTTCATAGCTCCTTGAAAGTGGAGTCGCAGGTAGATAGGATAGTGAAGAAGGCGTTTGGTATGCTTTCCTTTATTGGTCAGAGTATAGAGTACGGGAGTTGGGAAGTCATGTTGCGGTTGTACAGGACATTGGTTAAGCCACTGTTGGAAGATTGCGTGCAATTCTGGTCTCCTTCCTATTGGAAAGATGTTGTGAAACTTGAAAGGGTTCAGAAAAGATTTACAAGGGGTGTTGCCAGGGTTGGAGGATTTGAGCTATGGGGAGAGGCAGAACAGGCTTGGGCTGTTTTCCCTGGAGCGTCGGAGGCTGAGGGGTGACCTTATAGAAATTTACAAAATTATGAGGGGCATGAATAAGATAAATAGACAAAGTCATCTGGTCAAGATCCTTGTGTAATCTGAGGTAACCCTCTTCGCTGTCCACTAACCTCCAATTTTGGTGTCATCTGCAAACTTACTAACTGTACCTCTTATGCTCACATCCAAATCATTTATGTAAATGACAAAAAGTAGAGGCCCAGCACCGATCCTTGTGGCACTCCACCGATCACAGGTCTCCATTCTGAAAAACAACCCTCCATCACCACCGTCTGTCTTCTACCTTGAGCCAGTTCTGTATCCAAATGGCTGGTTCTCCTGTATTCCATGAGATCTAATCTTGCTAACCAGTCTCCCATGAGGATCTTTCTTGAACACCTTACTGAAGTCCACATAGATCACATCTACTGCTCTGCCCTCATCAATCCTCTTTGTTACTTCTTCAAAAAACCCAATCAAGTTTGTGAGACATGATTTCCCACACACAAAGCCATGTTGACTATCCCTAATCAGTCCTTGCCTTTCCAAATACATGTACATCCTGTCCCTCAGGATTCCTTCCAACAACTTGCCCACCACCGACGTCCGGTTCACTGGTCTATAGTTCCCTGGCTTGTCCTTCCCACGCTCCTTAAACAGTAGCACCATGTTATCAAACCTCTAGTCTTCCGGCACCTCATCTTTGACTATTGATGATACAAATATCTCAGCAAGAGACCCAACAATCACTTCCCTGGCTTCCCACAGAGTTCTAGGGTACACCTGATCAAGTCCTGGCGATTTATCCACTTTTATGTGTTTCAAGACATCCAGCACTCTCTAATATGGACATTTTTCACGATGTCACCATCTATTTCCCTACGTTCTATATCTTCCATGTCCTTTTCCATCGTAAATACGGATGCAAAATACTCATTTTGGTATCTGCCCCATCTCCTGCGGCTCCACACAAAGGCCGCCTTGCTGATTTTGAGCGGCCCATTTTCTCCCTAGTTACCCTTTTGTCCTTAATGTATTGTGAAAACCCTTTAGATTCTCCTTAATTCTATTTGTCAAAGATATTCATGCTCCTTTTTTTGTCCTCCTGATTTCCCTCTTACGTATACTCCTTTATACTCTTCTAAGGATTCACTCGATCTATCCTGTCATATGCTTCCTTCTTTTTCTTAACCAAACCCTTAATTTCTTTAGTTATGCAGCATTCTCTATACCTACCAGCCTTTCCTTCCACCCTAACAGGAATATACTTTCTCTGGATATTCGTTATCTCATTTCTGAAGGCTTCCCATTTTCCAGCCATCTCTTTACCTGCGAATATCTGCCTCCAATCAGCTTTTAAAAGCTCTTACCTAATACCGTCAAAATTGGCCTTTCTCCAATTCAGAACTTCAACTTTTAGATCTGGTCTATCCTTTTCCATCACTATTTTAGATCTAATAAATTATGGTTGCTGGCCACAAAGTGCACCACCACTGACACCTCAGTCACCTGCCCTGCCTTATTTCCCAAGAGTAGGTCAAGTTTTGTACCTTCTCTAGTAGGTACATCCACATACTGAATCAGAAAATTGTCTTGTACACACTTAAGAAATTCCTCTCCATCTAAACCCATAACACTATGGTAGTCCCAGTCGATGTTTGGAAAGTTAAAATCCCCTACCATAACCACCCGATGATTCTTACAGATAACTGAGATCGCCTTACAAATTTGTTTCTCAATTTCCCTCTGACTATTAGGGGGTCTATAACACAATCCCAATAAAGTGATCATCCCTTTCTTATTTCTCAGTTCCAACCAAATAATTTCCCTGGATGCATTTCTGGGAATATCCTCCCTCTGTACAGCTGCAATGCTACTCCTTATCAAAAACGCCACTCCCCTTCCTCCCTTGCCTCCTTTTTATTCTTCCTGTAGAATTTGTATCCCGGAACATTAAGCTGCCAGTCCTGCCAATCCCTGAGCCACCGTCCTTCTTGTACAGGTCACTTCTATCCCAAAAGAGATTTCAATGATCCAAAAATGTGAATCCTTCTCCCATACACCAGCTTCTCAGCCATGCATTCATCTCCTCTATGCTCCTAATCCTGCCCTCGCTAGCTCGTAGCACCGGGAGTAATCCAGATATTACTAATCTCGAGGACCTCCTTTTAAAATTCCTGCCTAACTCTCTGTAATTTCCCTTCAGAATCGCAACCTTTTCCCTTCTTATGTCGTTGGTTCCAATGTGGACAATGACCTCTTACTGGCCCCTCTCCCCTTGAGAACATTCTGCACCCTCTCTGAGACATCCTTGATCCTGGAACCAGGGAAGCAACACATCATTCTGATTTTTCGCTGCTGGCCATAGAAACATCTGTCTGTACCTCGGACTAGAGTCCCCTCACACAATTGATCTCTTGGTACCCAACGTACCCCTCATTGCATTAGAGCCAGTCTCAATACCAGAAACTTGGCTGCTCGTGCTATGTTCCCCAGTGAATCTATCACCCCCCTACATTTTCCAAAACAGCATACTTGCTTGAAATGGGGATAGCCACAGAAGACTCCTAGACTACCAGCCTACTTCTCTTTACCTTTCCTGGAGTTAACCCATCTATGTGACTGTATCTGAGACTTTCCTCCCTTCCTATAACTGCCATCCATCACATACCATTGCTGTTGCAAATTCCTCATTGCCTTTAACTGTCTCTCCAACCGATCCATTCGATCTAATAGGATTCGCAACCAACAGCATTTATTGCAGATATAAACCGCAGTAGCCCATAAACTCTCATTAAACTCCCACATCTGACAAGAAGTGCATATCGCTCTACTAAAGGCCATTTTTCTCCTTCACAATCTACAGACCCAGAAAATAACACCGTCTTATTCCTCTACTAAACATTGCCCCAGGTTAAATTAATAATAATGGCTTTTATTTTAAGTTTAATCAAGAGACCTATCTCAAAAAACATATAATCAAGAAAGAATCCACTTTACTCACTATTGCAGACTTTCTGTAGGCCACACTTAAAACAATGCACTTCTCTGTTTCTGAGCTGTGACTTCGCCTAAACAGTTCCTCCAAGATCAGTTGTGAATTTCACTGTTTGTTAATTTTCCCAGATGCACTCCGATGTCCAGCGATACATGAATTCAAACAGCAAAGGCAGTAACTGTGCAGATTTTCTCTTTCTCTCTCTCCTGCACTGTCTTCACCATGTGCTTCCTTTGTCTGCTCTTCTCCCTTTTAAACTGCTGTTATTTTGCCTTTTTTTTTTCTAAAGTTCCAAAACAATGCAACAGCATATAAAACAGTAATTGCTGCTCCTGGAATTCGAGGAAATCACCTCCAACACCTAAAATACCTCAAAAAAGGAGCAGCTGTTTACAGCCAGAAATCTTTCCTCTATCTTGGATTATCCAGAATTCTTGTCTACTTAGAATGTTTATACCTTGTAAAATGAATAGGTTCCATTGCTTTTCTGTAGTAAAGTGCAGCAAAACCCCTGGATAATATCAAGCTTAGGCTGACAAGTGGCAAGTAACATTCATGACACACAAATGACAGGCAATGTTCATCTCCAATAAGTGACAATCCAATCATGATCCCTTGAATTCAATGGCATTACCATCACAGAATCTCCCATTATCAACATCCTAGGGAGTAGCATTAACCAGAAACTGCACTGGAGTAGCCAGATATATACTGTGGCTACAAGAGCAGCTCAGAGGCTAGGAATCCTCCAGCATATAATTCACTTCCTGACTCACCAAAGCCTGCTCACCATCTGCAAGGCACAAGTTAGGAGTATGATGTAATTAACACTCCTCACTTGCCTGGATGAGGAGAGTTCCAACAACAGTCAAGAAGCTTGACACCATCCAGGCATCACATCCACTCCTTCCACCATCAATGCTCAGCAGTAGCAGTATGTAACATCTACAAGATGTCCTGCAGAAATTCACCAGTGCTCTTTCGACTGTATCTTTTTATAACCCAGAACATTTCTATCTAGAACAACAAGGTCATTCGATAAATGGAAATACCACCACCTGTGTGTTTCCCTCCAAGCCACTGACCGACTTGGAAATATATTGCCTTCAGTGTCCTGGTAAATATTCCTGGCATTCCCTCCCTAACAGCCTGTGGGTCTACCAGAAGCACAAAGTCTGCAGTGGGTTAAGAAGACAGCACACTACCACCTTCTCAAGGCAGGCAATAAATGCTGGCCTAGCCAGTGATGTTCACAACCGGAGAATGAATAAAATAAAAACATCTTGAAATTTTGAATCAGACTGTGTCTTGTACTTGGAAAATCTATTTTCAAGAAATAAAATTGATCAATTTGGAAGGCTGCTTTTGTCTTCTCTTAAATCAAGTAACTGTGATGGCCATTATTTTGCTTTAGAATAAATATTAAAATTAGTTTGAAGTTAAGAACATAAAGGGATATATAACAGGTGGAAGTACTGGATAATCTATCAATATCGTATGCAATTCTGGTCTCCATTCTATAGGAAGGATGTTGTGAAACTTAAAGGGTTAAGAAAAGATTTACAAGAACGTTACCAGGGTTGAAGGGTTTGAGCTATTGGGAGAGGTTCAATAGACTGGGGCTATTTTTCCTGGAGTATCAGAGGCTGAGGGGTGACCTTATAGAGGTTTATAAAAACATGAGGGGCATGGATAGGATAAATAGACAAGGTCTTTCCCTGGGTTGGGGGAGTTCAGAACTACAGTGCATAGGATTTAGGGTGAGAGGGGAAAGATTTAAAAGGAACCAAAGGGGCAACGTTTTCATGCAAAGGTGAATGTGTATGGAATGAGCTGCCACAGGAAATGGTGAAGGCTGGTTCAATTGCAACATTTAAAAGGCATCTGGATGGGTACATGAATAGGAAGGGTTTAAAGCGATATGACCCATATGCTGGCAAATGAGACTAGATTAATTTAGGATATCAGGTCACCATGATGACTTGAACTGAAGGGTCTGTTTCCATGCTGTGCAACTCTATGACTCTATAGTCTGGTGGTTTAAACTGGAAATCTTTTACTTCAAAAACAACAAAAATTACTTTTGTTCCCTTAATTACAAAAGAAACAAATATAATGCCACATGGAGAGACAGCTTCATCAATGAAAATGTGTTCCAGAGATTAGTTGGAGAAGTTTACAGGACATGGTGATTGAGGGATGACTGAGGGAGGCAAGACATCGGTGGTGCGTCAGTAACTAGGGGTCACGGTTTCAAGATTATTTGCAACAGAGCTAGGAGTGAGCTGAG
Organism: Chiloscyllium plagiosum; assembly: GCF_004010195.1. Classification (NCBI taxonomy): domain Eukaryota; kingdom Metazoa; phylum Chordata; class Chondrichthyes; order Orectolobiformes; family Hemiscylliidae; genus Chiloscyllium; species Chiloscyllium plagiosum. Next base: position 23,650,869 of record NC_057742.1, read on the forward strand.
GAAAAACATCTTTACTCAGAGAGTTGTTCGGATTGGAATGTGCTGCCTGGATGGGTAGTGGAGGCAGATTCCATAGAAAGTTTCAATAGCGAGTTGGATATATATTTGAAAGTGATGAAGTAGAAGGTTTTGGAGAGTGGGCTGGAGAGAGACACCTGCTGCCAGTACAAATTCGATCAATCGAATGACCTCCTTCTGTACTGTAAAATTCTACAACTTCAAATGCCTCCTGGGTGTATGCCTTGCCAGAGAGGCAGTAGAATGAACATGTGTTAGAAGATGATGATGAGGCTGGCCAAAGAAGACTTAGCAAAGTACATTTAAAGAGGATCTTCAGAAGCAGAACGCCACATTGGCTGGTGTGAAAGAGATTGCGATGGATGGGGGAGGAGTGATAAGTATTGCTGTCCATTTCCCACATGGACTGGAGGAGCTAAGTCAAAGTAAGTCTGCATAAGCTAATGTAATAAGAAATCCTAAGGGGCTTCACAGAAGCATTATAAATCAAAATATGACATTAACCATATTGAGATATTAGGTAAGCTGAACAAAATTTTACTTAAAGGTAGGTTTTGAGGAGAGTCTGAAACGGGAAAAGTAAAAGTGGGGAAGATATTCCAAGGTTTAGAGCATAGACAACTGAAAGTGTAGTCACCAATAGTGAAGTGACTGAAATCTGGGATGCTTGAGAGATCAGAATTAGAGGAGCACATACATCTTCGAGGGTTGTAGCGCTGGAGCATAGAGGTTTTTAAGGGAGATATCAGTCAGAGAGTAGCAAAGCTTAGGGAGGATTTGAAAAGAAGGATGAGGATTAGGCAACTAAAGCTGGACAAGTAAATGCTGGCCTCATGGCGATGCTCATATTCCAAGAAATTATTTTTTAAAAATCCATAAAATTTACTTTGTGTGTGATACACAGGTGTCAAGAACAAATCTGACAATTGTATCTCTTAAGATTTGGTCTAAAATAAACATAGCTTTGAGTGTGCTAGGCAGTCTTCTGAGTTACGCTGCCCTGTTTTCAGTAATGTGTTTAAAACCAGTTCACATTGAAGCACAAGCACAAGTAAAAATATAGCCATAGACTCAACTTATATTGCACACAGATGGAATCAATCAAGTGAAATAAATGGGTTCCAGGAGAGCTTGAGGGCAGTCTAAAAGTCTCTGGAGGTAACTGACCCTTTTGTATTGATGTATAAAGCTGTTTTCCATCAATGTGGAAGTGACAGCATAGCTGTGCCCTTGAGTTCAATGCATATTCGGTGCTTTAAAAAAAAATCAACTTCAGGCCAGTTCAATTTTTCTCTTGGAAAAATCCTCTGATGGGGTGCTATTTGCTATTAGACATTTATCTATGATGTTCTGTATTTGCCTGTTGGTAGATGTGCAAAATGAAGCTGCATAATTTCTCTCCCTTACTTTTTTGCTTTTCCTCCAAAACAGAGTACTGTATGAAACATTTCTTATGTGTGTAGAATCATGGAGATAATTCATGTCTAAAAAATGGATTAAAAAGACTGGCATTTTTATAGTTTACAAATTTTGGATGTCCCAAAGTGCTTCACAGCTAATTGATTATTTTTGAAGTGTAGTCAATGTTGTAGGAAACAGTACATGTAGGAAATGTACACCTAATATATGCACACCAAATTAGACACAGAAAGCAACTGGATAATGACCAGATCATCTATTTTCAGTGATGTCAGCTACATATGAATTCAACACGTGTATTTCAATTTTCCCATGTGCCAGCTTCTTTTCATTTACATCGTATCTATGTTAAAAAGTATTATATCTTAAAAGACCAGTAGGTGGCATTCAAAATCCAATTATTATGTCAATCTGAAATTAGATTTTGAATTTTTACACTTTTTTAGGAACTAAGAATGAAAAGTATTACTGTGCAATAAACTGTATACCACAAATAAAAAGGCCCAAATCAAGGGGATAACAATCTTCCAAAGGTAAAGATACTATGAAAATATTTGACCTTCCCAAGATAGTTATTTCAGCCTTTTCTCCAAGGTTAGAAGATAAACAGGAGAAAAGCCCTTCTATCTCTCTTAATTTATCATCTATTAAATAATTCTATATTTTTGCTGCTACCACCCTACAAGAAAACCAATTTATATATTAACCTAGTAAAACATCCCAAGAGACTTCATAGGAATGCAAACAAACAAAATTTGACACTAAGTCACCTATTAGGACGTGTGACCCAAAGACAGATATCATTTTTCAAAACATTTGTAAGGAAGACAGAGGTAGAGGGCCTAGGAAACTGAAAGCATGACCACTAGTGGCAGTGTAATTAAATCTGGGGTATGCAGAATAGATGTGCGTAGATATCTTGGAATAGAAGTTGAGAAGGATATGGAGACAGGGGGACAGGGTCATGGAGGGACTAAAACAAAGATCAGAATTTTAAATTTGATGTGGTTGCTGGGCTGCAAGTAAATGTAGGTCAACAGGACTCATAGGTATACGGTCTTGATGCAAGTTCGGATATGAGCAACAGAGATTTGCATGAGTTCAAGTTGGGAAGTGTCGAAGGTGTGAGAGTGGCTCAGAGACTTTTGAAATAGTCAAATCTACCAGAGAGTCATGATGAGAGCTTCAGCAGTAGATGAACTAAGTTGGAGATTGAGAATGTTACATGAATGGAAATGATGATCTTGGAATAGAACGTATAGGTGATAGGTAGTTTATCTCAGACACAAGTAGCAGACAAAATTGTGAACTTGCTGGTTCAGATTCGAGCAGTGAGTAGAAGTAGGGATGGACTTGGTGGCTCTCTCATAGCTTATTCAGGGATAAAAAGAGACAGTAAACCAGCCCATGAGTTCATCATTGATCCAATTGCTTCTAGAGTCAAAAATGTGACCCTACCTATTAACACTGGGTTTAAATACCCAGTATTTGTTTGCCGTCTTCTATACTGCTATACAAATGGAATAAAACGGATGTCTTGTGTAATCCTTTACAAAGATACTGAAATTTTCACTCTTAAGATAAAAGTAAATCAGACTGTGATGCCTGAATTTTGATCAGCTGATGGAAGTCTGAAACATATCAATGTGCTATTGGCAACAAAAGTCTGATGGCCACATTTGTTAAAAGCATTGTTGGGTAAACACTGTGCTAGTTTTCCAAGACTCCAAAAGGCATAATAGATTCTCAGTAAATCTTATTTGGGTTGTTTGAATTCAAGATGATTTCAAGGAAGCTAAACAACACAGATTTTCTAGCATCTGCAGTCATTGTTTTTACCAACACAGATTTCCTGTTATAATGCTGAGATGATGTGGAGGTGCTGATATTGGACAAAGTTAAAATCATACAACACCAGGTTGTAACCCAACAGGTTTATTTGAAAGTACAAGCTTTCGGAGTGCTGTTCCTTCATCAAGTACTGTAGCTAGTGGGGCAGGATTCTGTGTCCTACGATCCTGCCCCACCATCTACCTGACGAAGCAGCACTGCTCTGAAAGCTTGTGCTTCCAAATCCTATAACCTGGTGTTGTGTGATTTTTAGCTTAAAGCTGAGATTGTCCATCAAGTCCTCGGTCTGATTCATTTTTAATTCCTGCAAAAACTGAGTCAAAGGTTTGTTTAAATTTATAGTTGTGAGGATAACAAATTTTCAGTTAGTCTTCTGCATCTGTATATATTACGTTGAATGCCAGAATTCTGAAAGTTTATCAACCTAAAATGTTGTGATTACTTCTTTCTCCATAGAGGCTGGAAGATCCAATGAGTTTTTTGTCCAGCAGTTGCAGTTTTGGTTTCTGTACGATCTTATCGGTGTATACATAAAGTGGGATAAATATGAATGTCCACGTCGGAGAGAAATAATAAAATAAACTGTAGATCGGAAATAAAAACAGAAATTGTTGGAGAGACTCAGCAGGTTTGGCAGAGACAAACAGAGTTAATGCTTTGAGTCTGTTATGACTTCTCTTCGGGAGGATTATTCTATTTCATTGCTCCTCGGTTCTCTGAGCCATTCCAAGGAAGCTCGAGGAAAAGTTTGAGGAATACCTGCCTCAGCACTCACTTGTAAACAAAACACTGTCCTCCCCTCCCGTTCTGCCGAAAGGCCATCGACCTGAAACGTGAACATTGTTGTTGTCTCCAGGGGTGGTGCCATGGCGCTGGCGTGTGTTTCTATAACCTGAGGCCGACCTGGTGCACACCCCGCCCCACAACGTCCCGCCAGGCGGAACGGAAAGCGCGAAGCACCCGGAACGCCAATGCCATTACCTTCCGCTCGGACCGGAAGTGGTGGAAAACAACAACGGCCAACGGCGCGAGCGGCTCGGGATTGTTTTTTTGTGTGTGTGAAGAAACGGAGCCGTTCCCCGGGTGAGCGAGAAGTGTTTTTGCTAAAGGGGAGGAGGACGATGCCGCGGAGGAAGGTGAGCGTCCCTATAGGCCGCGGCTGCATTTCATTCTCACCCTCCATTCCCCGGGCGGCAGGATTTATTGTAATCCTCTCGCCACCACCTTTCTCCATCCTCCTCCTCCTTCCCGGCGATTTGTTTTTCCGCCGGAATCTCGCGAGGAGGGAAGGCTCCAGACCTCCCTCAACGGTCCGGGCGTGCTATTTTTAAGGGAAGGCGAGAGAGGGATTGGGACGGGACGGAGCCTCGCTGTTTTCCTGCCGGCCCGTGGAAAATACGAGAAGCCGCTGCTTGGCGCCGGGCCCTGGCAAGGTCCGAGTGGCTCGTGGTTCCGCCCCCTCGCTCTTCCTATTGGCACCGGCCTCTGTCAACCAAGGCCGCACAGCGACCTCTCTCCATTTGATTGGTTGGCGCGGAATCTTCGCCCCGCCCCCGGCTCTGCTGGCGGGTCGAAGCGGTTTGTGCAAAAGCAGCAGCTGCTGCTCCTGTGCAATGGGGGCTGGGCTAGGCCAAGCAAGACAAGACACCACAGCACTGAACATATTTGCAGTTCGGTTGGCTGACCAGTGGTAAGCGATCAGTATTGCCGCACAGTTAGAAGTTGTTGTATGCAACCAACATAACTGAATGCAACGGGCTTTTAGCTATTGCTGTCTGTATGGGGGAACACACGCCCAATAAGACATTACAATGGTTGAGAAGAAATCAGTGCTTTGGTTAGTTTAATTAATTAAATATCCACATCAGTATCTTAACTACACGTTCTTAATTTTTTTCATGTTTCTGATTGCTAACAACAATATTTTACTTTTTGATTATTTTGAGCCTTTGCTTTCCTCTGACCCAGCCTGTTTGGTTCTTCAGTCATAAAGTAAAAATGAAGAGTTGCATCTTTCACAACTTCAGGATGTTCCAAAATGTTTACAGTCAATGAAGTATTTTTTTGAAGTGAAATCACGAAGCAACATAGCCATGTGTGAGCACATCAAGCTCTCACGAATAATAGCAGGTTTATGAATAATTTATCTGTTTTCTATGATGTTATGAGAGGGATAATATTGGCCAGGACATTAGGCATAACCCCTTGTACTTTGATAGAATGTCATTTAAGGTTCTTGCGAAGATCTGTGGCTTGGGTTGTGGATGAAGTGGTTGGTTAGCTCGTCAAGCTGTTGGGTTATTATGCTGACGTTTTGTTACCATATCAAGTAACACCATCAGTGTGACTTCTGTGAAGCACTGTTGTTCTGTCCAGCTTGATGTCGTGCTCCTGTCTGTTGAGGTGAATGTCACTTCCAGGTTTTCTCTGCAGCGGTTTGTACACAGGGCCTATCTATGTGTTTGTTGATAGTCTTTATGGTTGAACTCTCTTACATGTCTCTGGTTGGCCTGTCCTAGGACAGTAACTTTGTCATAGTTGAATTGATGGCCCTCTCGGTCTGTGTGCACGGAGATGAAGAAGAGTGAATCATGTTGTTCAGTAGCCAGTTGGTGTTTGTGAAGTTGGATAACTAGTTTTCTACCTATTTGTCCAATATAGTACTTGTTGCAGTTGTTGAAAGGGACTTTGTGTACCAGATTAGTCCTGCATGCTCTGGGTATGGGCTGCTAGACATCATGGTAGAATGGATGACCAACGGAGGATTTACAATCATAGTATACAGGGACCCCACTCACATGGACCAGATCCTCAATTACAATAGCAACCACTCCAACATCCACAAACAGAGCTATCACACACTGAAACACAACAGAACTGCGCAAAGACGAGGAACACTTACACAAAGTCTTTGCTAACAGTGGATACCCCATCAACTTCATCCCTGATACTTTTCCAACAGACAATGTCAAATGAACACTGTACCTACCAACACGCTGCCACCCTACTCTACGTGAAAAACATATCAGAATTAACTACCAGGGTGCTATGACCAGTATGTATTATGGTGGCATATCACCAACAGCCACACTACGCCAGCTAATTACCAGGATTAAGGACCCCATATCCACAGCATACAGGGCCAATGTGGTATGCAAAATCCCTTGCAACAACTGCAACAAACACTGCATCGGACAAACAGCTGTCCAAAAACTAGCCATCCGACGTCACAAACACCAATTTGCTACTAAATTACATGATCTACGCTCCCTCATCTCTGTGTACACAGACCAAGAGTGCAATCAATTCAACTATCCTAGGACAGGCCAACCAAAGACAAATAAGAGAGTTCTTGAAAGCCTGGTTTTCAACCAAAAAGGCTATTAACAAACACACAAACCTAGTGTACAAATCATTGCAGAGAATACCTAGAAGTGACACTCCCCTCAGCAGACTGGACCACCTAAAAACCATGCTGCACAGAACAACAGTGCCTCATAGAAGTCGCATTGATGATGTTACCCAGTATGGTAATGAAACCTCTGCATGATAACCCAATAGCTTGGTGAGCTAACCAACTATCTCAGAATGTCATTTTTGTATTTGCCTGAGAGTTGATGGAGCAAAGTTTATGTTTGTAGTACTTCCTCAGTATAGCAAGTGGTTAATGGTGTCGTATTCACATGTTTCTGGCATGGACTGTGCAGCTCCTGCTGCTTCGTAAGTTTCCAGTCTGTAATTTATCTAATAGATAGTAATAGAAAACTTCTTTGGGGTTAAAATGGTTCTAAAATGTCACCAGAATTATCAGGCTGCCACAGTTATTGATGGTGTACTTCCTAAGAAAAAAGTGATTCAGGAAATGTGAGGCTCGATGACTGTGCCAGCATTTATCACCCATTCCTGCGTGCAATCAAAAAGGTTAGTTCTTGAACCACTGCAGTCCATTTGGTGTAAGTACGCCCATGATGCGGTTCCAGGATTTTGACCCAGTGCCACTGAACGAACCGCAAAATTGTTCCAAGACATGGTGAGGACTGACTTGGAGAGGAAGTTGCAGATAATGGTGTTCCCAGGTATCTGCTGCTCTTGGGTTTGGAAGGAGCTGCCTAAGGAGAGTTGATGAATTTCTGCAGGGGATCGTGCGTCTGTGGTAGAGGGAGTGAATATTTATGGACATGGTGCCAGTCAGGTCGGCTTCTTCATCTTAGATGGTGTCAAGGATCTTGAGTGTTGTTGGAGCTATACTTATCCAGGCAAGAGTATTCCAGCACACTCCTGACTTGTGGTTTGTAGATGATAAACAGTCTTTGAGGAGATGAAAGTAAGTTATTTGCAGCAAGATTCCTAGCTTCTGTCCTGCTCTAGCAGCCATATTATTTATATGGTTGGTTCATTTTTTTAGTCAGTGGTAATCCCAGGATGTTGATAGTGGGGAATTCATAGATGGTTAGACTCTCCTGTTGAGATGTTCATTGCTTGGCACTTGTTTGACATGAATGCTACTTCCCACTTATCATCCCATGCCTGGACGTCATCCAGGTCTTGCTGCATTTAGACAAGGACTTCTTCAGTGTCTGAGGAGTCGCATGTCATGCTGAACGTTGTGTAATCGTGAGCAAACTTCCCTGTGTATGATCTCATTATGGAAGAAAGGTTATTAATGAAGAAATAGAAGATGGTTGGATCTAGGACACTATGCTAAGGAACTTTAGGCCTCTTGTGGTGCAGAGCTAGTGTCCCTAACTCTGGGCCAGAGACCTGGGTTCAAGTCCCACTTGTTCCAAAGGTGTGTCATAATACGTGTGAACAGGTTGATTAAAAATATTTACCTGGAGGAAGTCCTTCAATGATGTCCTTGAGCTGTAATGACTGACCTCCAACTACTACAGGCACGTTTCTTTTTGCTAGGAATAACTGCAACCAATGGTGAGTTTCTGCAGGGGATCGTGCGCACTGCTGCCACTGATTGTCATCGATACTAGTTTTGATTGGGTTCCTCGATGTCACCCACTGTCAAATGCAGCTTTGATATCAAGGGCTGTTACTAACACTTCACCTTTGGAATTCAGCTCTTTTGTCCATGTTTGAACCAAGGCTGTAATAAGGTCAGGCCCTGATGGATCCCAAACTAAGTGAATGAGCAGGTTATTGCTAAGCAAGTGTTGTTTCTTAGCCCTGCTGCTGACTAGTACCGTCACTGCTGATAAGCAATAGTAGACTGATTGGGCAATAATTAACCAGTTTGGATTTGTCCTTTTTTTGTGTTTAGCACATACCTGGGCAATTTTCCACATTGTCAAGTGGATGCCAGTGTTGTAGCTGTGCTGGAACAGCTTGGTTAGGGGTTGTGGCAACTTTTGGAGTGCACATTTTCAGCAGTTTTGCTGGAATGCGATCGGAGTTGATGGCCTTTGCAGTATCCAGTGTCTTAAGTCATTTCCTTTTACTATGTGGAGTGTATCGAATTTGTAGAAGACTAGCATCTGCGATGCTGAGGGGTCTTGGAGGAAGTCAAGATGGATCAAGCACTTGGCATTTCTGAATGAAGATTGTTGCTGATCCTGACCTTTTGCACTGAACTGCCGGTTATTAAAAATGAGGATATTTATGTCGGCGGTTCCTCCAGTGAATTGTTTGATTGTCCACTACAATGAATAAACAAAACCTGTGGCTTCCTCAGTAAATTCCTACAATTAATCTTAAGCTGATTTGTTTGCGTGTTTGCTAAATATGAGTGATTGAAACAAAGTTACATGTTAAACGGTTATTTGTAGTACATGATAATGTTAATTCTCTGAATAAAATTTAAGTAACAAGTCATCATGCCTAAATCAAACTTTTATTATGTTGATAATATTGAAACCATTTCGCTACAGCAGTCTCTTGTCAGTTGCTTTAAGCACAATTCCGCTTTATATTTTTGCAGTTTTGATGCCATTGAGAGAGATCCCAAACCTTATTTATCCCATAAGGTAGATGAATCAAATTGTTTTCTAGACCTTAGCACATCCAACAAGAAAAACACTCCTTCCCATATAGCAATGTAGATTCTTTCTCTGAAATGATGTGAGGGATTCAGTCTTTGTTTTCATTTTAAAATACCTTCTTGTCACACATTTTGCAAAAAGTCCTAATCTTGCCTTTCATTGGTTTGAACCTGACCTACCCTACAATTTCATTTAAAGCAATACTTCAAAGTTGGTGTCTTTACTATCTTGGAAATCCTAAATCATTTCAGCTTCTTCCACTCAATACTATTTCCACTTGCACTTATATAGTGCCTTTAATAGAAAATCATTCCATGCTCTTAACAGAGGCCTACCTAGATAGAAATGTATGTCTGGATAAAGAAGGACTTAATATAAAGGTTATCTCAAAACATGGTCAAAAAAACGGGTCTGAGTTGTATGCTTAAAGGTGGGAAGGAGCTGAAGAGCCAGGTAGACTCAGGGGCACTGTTTTAGAGCATGAGCTATATGCATGTTGGTGAAGGTAGTGTTGGTACTTAAAAGGCCAGAGTCAGGGAAGCAAGGTACTTTGTATAGTTACAGAGATAAGAAGACAAGTACATGGAGAAATTTAGACATGAATAAGAAACTCCAACTTAAGACCTGAGACCAGTGTCAGTGAAAAGGACGTGTTGAACTGGACAATGTTGATGACAGACTTGTGGATGAACAAAAGATTTTGAAGTGAGGAAAGGCTGAAGATGAGGTCGGAGAGCGTTGGAGTAAACTAGTCTGGTGTTGACAGAGGTGTCTCCACACCTTACTCCAATTTTGGGTTACCTTGTGCTTTGATGTTTAGATCCCAACACAAAACTAAATATGTACTCTGATTAGTGATGTATATAGTTTGACCATACCTTCTAACTTGTAGTCTGCCATTTTGATTGAAGTTTTCAATCACATTGGCCATGAATTTCCATTTGAGTGCAATTGACAAACAAGTTGTGATGGGTTTCAGAAGTATTTTTGTTTGTTTAAATTGATGCTCAAAACAATTTTAAATCACTATTGGCAACTCAGTCAAGAAACGTTTTGAATGTAACATTAAACAAATTATTAAAATTTTTCGGGGTGGGATATGTTGCAGTTTGAACGAGAGAGCTGAAAATGGGTTTTACCACAAGATGATTTTACTTCGTATCTGGTTCACCAGTTGTGAAGATACCAATTAAAAGTAGCTGAAAATGACTATAAAAATGCAATATAATGCTACTTGCTAGTTTCATTGGTGTGCAGCAGTTGGTTGGTAATTAAAAATATCAAAAGTTTTTATAACTGCCCATGAGTGTCTTTATGCCTTTAAAAGTTTGATTAGGAGAGATTTCTTGAATATCTGCAAATGGGCATAATTAGCAGGAACTTATAAAGATGATTTAATTTGGCCTTTTGATGTACCTAAGTTTGTGACTGGGGCTAGCAAATAGTGCTTTTTAATCCTCGTTTGACAATCTGCACTAGCTTCTCGTGTTATTTTCCTTTTGACTACTTGCACTGGAAATAATTTGCTCCTGAAGATCCTGAATATTTGCACTGTTGTCTGATTTCCAGTCAATAGCTTTGATTTTTTTCAAAGCTTGGAGTTTCAGAAGGCTTTCGAAAGGATCCCACATAAAAGATAAGCTCACAAAGTTAAAGTGCGTGGGATTAGAGAGAGTGCACTGAAATGGATTGAGAACTGGTTTGCAGACAGGAAACAAAGTAGGAATAAACTGGTCTTTTTCTAGAGGTAGACAGTTACTAGTGGGGTAGCACAGGAATCCGTGCTTAGTCCTATTCCCAATGTACACTAATGTACACAGTCAGGCGACTGACTGTGTGGAGTTTGCACGTTCTCCCCGTGTCTGCGTGGGTTTCCTCCCACAGTCCAAAGATGTGCAGGTCAGGTGAATTGGCCATGCTAAATTTCCCGTAGTGTTAGGTAAGGGGTAAATGTAGGGGTATGGGTGGGTTACGCTTCGGCGGGTCGGTGTGGACTTGTTGGGCCGAAGGGCCTGTTTCCACACTGTAAAGTAATCTAATCTAGATTAATGGTTTAAATGAGGGAATTGTGTCATTCCTCCAGGTTTGCAGATAAAACAAAGCCGGGTGGGAGGGTATACTGCGAGAAGAATGCAAAACTACTCGTGTGATTTGGATAAGCTAAGTGGGCAAATAAATAGCAGATGTAGTACAGGTAGTTCAATTAAATAGTAGTTGTGTTTCTGTGTGATGCCATGTTATAGGAAATGGTGCAATAGAAATAATGGGACCTAAGGAAAAAACAGGGTTGGGATTTCTTGTCCTCTGGCTGTCGAAACATATTCACAATGCTTTTCCAAGTCCACTCGCACGAACCTTTCACCGTATCTTTCACGCAGCTCTTCACAAGAGACCGCACAAGCTGACTGACCACGTGATGCAGATGCAGAACCCAGTCCTCTGCGCACCATGACACCTAATGCCAGGGATGAGAATTGTGTAACAGTGAACAGTTCATTTTATAAAAGTGTCAGCAATTCATAAATTACATTACAGGTAAATTGCAGTTGTTAAATGTGCATTATAGGAGATCTACCTGTTTTGGGAAAGGGTGAGGTGCAACAAAACCTGGGTGTCCTCTTACATCAATTGCTCAAAGTATGCATACAAGTGCAGCAGGTGGTATGTTGGCTTTCATAAAGGCTTTGAATACAGGAGAAGGGATATCGTGCTGCAACTGTACAAGGCATTGGTAATATTGCATGTGGAGTATTGTGTGCAATTTTGCTTCCAATGATGGGAGTCCAGAACAATGGGTCAGTCACATTCTAAGGATACTGGATAAACCACTTTTAAGATTGAGATGAGAAATTTGTTCATTTAGAGTGGCAAGCCTGTGGAATTTGCTACCACATAAAACAGTTGAGGGCAAAACATGGTATGACTTCAAGAAGAAATTGGATATTGTACATAAGGCAAAAATGGGATCAAAAAATATGTGGGGAAAGTTGTAAAAGGCTATTGAGTTGGATGATCAGTCGTAATCATAATGAATGGTGGAGCAGGCTAAAAAGACAGAATAGCCTACTCTGAGTTGTAGAGGTGTACAGCATGGAAACAGACCCTTTGGTCCAATTAATCCATGCCTTATGTTTCTGTAAATTTTTTCACCCAGAGAATGGTGAGTCTGTCACAGGAAACTGTTGAGATTAATACATTGAAGACCTTCAGGAACGATGTGGATCAAGTTCTTAGGACTGAAGGGATTGAAGGAAAAATGAAGAAAGTGGGAACTGGTAATGTTCATATATGATCATATTGAATAGTGGAACAGGCTCAAAGAGCCAAAGGGCCTACACCTGCTTCTATATTCTATGTTTCTCCATATAATCTAGCAGAAATTTTTGGTTTTGTTTTCTTGTCTTTAGCTGAATGTCAGGTCAATGTACATTATGTTATACTTGTCCTCATGGTCAGGACTGGATGAGATGCATCTAAGGACATAGAGTCATAGAGATGTACAGTATGGAAACAGACTGTTCAGTCCAACTTGTCCAAGCCGACCAGATATCTTAAATTAATCTACTCCCATTTGCCAGCACCCGGCCCATATCCCTCTGAACCCTTCGTATTCATATACCCATCCAGACGCCTTTTAAATGTTTTAATTGTACCAGCCTCCACTACTTTGACTGACAGTTCATTCCATACAAGCACCACCCTCTGCGTGAAAAGGTTACACCTTAGATCCCGTTTAAATCTTTCCCCACTAACCTTAAATCTATGCCTCTATGCCCCAGTTTATTCACCCTCTTCCTGTAGCTCAAACCTTCCAACCCTGGCAACATCCTTGTAAATTGTTTCTGCACCCTTTCAAAAATTTCATAACATCTTTCTTGTAGCAGGGACATCAGAATTGAATGCAGTATTCCAAAAGTGTCCTCACCAACTAGTACAGCAGCAACCTCATCTCTCAACTCTTGTACTCAATGCACTGACCAATAAAGGCAAGCGTACCAAAATCCTTTCACAACCCTGTCTACCTGCAACTCCACTTTCAAAGAGCTATGAACTTGCACTCCAAAGACTGTTTGTTCGAGAACACTCCCCATGACCCTACCATTAAGTGTATAAATCCTGCCCTGACCTGTCCCACCAAAATGTAGCACCTCACATTTATCTAGATTAAACTCCATCTGCCATTCCTCGGCCCATGTGGTCAAGGTCTCATTGTACTTTTGAGGTAACTTTCTTTGCTTGGAGGGAAGTAAAGAAGTAAATGCAGAGGCACTAATAATAACTTTCCAATACTGCTTAAATACTTAAGCTTAATGCCAGAGGATGATTTATTTTTCTAGCGTTCTCTGCCTGAGTGTAGGTCAGCCCCACTGTCATGGCTTCCACCATAAGGAGTAAAAGGAAGCAGATCCTGAATCAACCCCATGCTGTGGCACAAACCGGATCCACGTTGACTGTCCAATCAACTGAGCTGACTGCCTCCAAAGTATCTAAATAGTGGTGGCTATTTAGATTTTTACATGCACTCTGTAGTCTGGAGCCAACCTGATGGTAGAGGCTCAATTTCCTTCATCACATTACTGGCAAGAAATCTTCTGTTCATACAGCCTGGAATTGGTATCCACTGGAAGCAGTTACAGGTTTAAAAACTCCCTGTTTGGCCACATTTTGCATGCACTACCCTTTACCGTCAACTGGGATTTGCATCCAGAGCTGCTTTCCAACAGCAGGGATGCTATCCATTGCATCAAGAGGAGAAATGGTGACTTAATGGTAATGTCACTGGAAGAGCAAGCCCGACACCCAGACTAATGTTTTCACCACTGAAGCTGGTGAAATTTAAATTCAGTTCTTTATATCTGGAATTGAATATGGTGTCGGTGACAGTGAATGTGAAACAATTCTGGTTCATTAATGTCCTTTAGTGTACTTGAAGGAAGGAATTCTGCTATCCTTAGTTGATCTGGAGTACTTATGATTCTGGATCCATGGCAATATGGTTGGCTGTTAACTTCCCTTTAACTCCCACAGGCAAGCCAATAATTTCAAGAACAATTTGAGATGGGCAGCAAATGCTTATTTTATCTAACCAATTTTATATTTCCTGAACAGCATCTTCACAATCGACTGTCTTTCATAATTTGATTTCATTCGTAGTTATGAACAGTTTTCACTGCCCAAGTTGTTGATATAAAATGGGATTTGGAGTAGTGCCAGGGCTATGGTTGATCCCTGGGGGTACTCTACTTACCACTCCACTCAACACTCCGTGTTGATTGCTGGCAGCATCTGTGGAGAGAAAGCAGAGTTTTGGTTCCAGTGACCCTTCTTCAGAATTGATGGTAGTTAAGTAAAAGAGGTATTTATGCTGAAGATAGGGAGCGAGTTGGTGGAAGTAAAGAAGTAAGTGATAGGTGGAGATTGAGCCCAGAGGGAGAGAAATACAGACAAACAAAGGGATTGATAATGGTGAGCCAGAGAAGGATGAAACCTATGAATGGGGATCATAATTAGTGAAAATGGGCTAGCTGTACTGAAAATAGCCTGTATGTTGACAGGGTTTAAATGTGTGGGGGGGGGGGGGGGTGTAAAATGCATAGAAGAAAGTATTTAGGTCCTAAAATGTTAGAGGCTGAATTTGAGTCCTGAAGTTTGCAGGATTCTCAAGTGGAAAATGAGATGCTGGTCTTCCAACTTGTGCTGAGCTTTCAGTGTAGCACTGCAACAGGCCAGAGAAAGAAACATTGGCCAGAGGAAAGGTGGCAAGCTTTCTTACAGACAGGGCAAGCTTTCTTACAGACAGAATGTAGGTGTTCTGCAAAGTGGTTGCCCAGTCTGCATTTCGGCTCCCCAGTGTAGAGGTGAACATGTTGTGAGCAGTGTGAATACAATAGACTAAACTGACTGTAGTGCAGGTAATTTGCTGCTTAACCTGGCAGGTTTGTCTGGACCCTTGGATATTAAGGAACGAGCAAGTAAATAGGCAGGTGTTACACTTTATGTGGTTGCATGGAAAGGTGCCACGGGGGAATGGAGGAAGAGTGGACCAGGGTTATGTGGAGGGAATGGTCCTCTAATGGATATTGGTGTCCAGCCTGTTGCAGAAATTTAAAACAAATATCCAAGGAAGGGAAAGGACGAGCGAGAGATGGATGGGATGAAGATGAGAGGAGGATGGAAATTAGAAGCAAAATTGATAGTTTCTCCCTATTTCATCAACGTAGCAGAGAAAGATTGAGGGGATAGACCTGAGTAGAATTGGAACGAGGAGTTTTCCACATACCCCACAAAGAGATAGACATTATAGGGGCCCATGCAGGTATCCAGGGCCCCACATTTGATCTGAAGAAAGCAGGAAGAGGCAAAGGAGAAATTGTTCAAATTGAGCACGAGCAAAGCCAGGCAGAGGAGGGTGATGGTAGATATGTATGGTTCAGGCCTTTTGTCCAGGAAGGAGCAGAGACCCCAAAGACTATCCTGACGGGGGATAGACATCTAAAGGGATTGCATGGCCATGGTGAAGAGGAAGGTTCTTGGGGCCTTTGAACTGGAGCTGCTATAAAGTCTCAAAGTAATCGTAGATGTAAGTGGGATGAGACTGGTCCGAGGAAGAAGAAGAAAAATCTTGTCAAGATGGGAAGGGAGAAATTCAGAGTGCAGGAACAGGCAGAAACAATGGGTCTGCCCAGGCATTCTGAATGTGGAATTTGTGATGAAGGTAGATATGGGCTGTACAGGGTTGGGGGACTGAGCTTGTAGGCTGTAGCGGGATTCCGTGCTTTGGATTTTTGTCTATAATCTCAGTCCATTTCATTTATGCAAATGCCATGTGTTCTGTGCATGACCATTTAGGGAGGTTGTGATACTAATGTCTTTTATAAGTTTTGCAAGAAGTAGTAATTCAGGACAATACATATCTCCAGTCATTCTTTGCTTCTTGATTTTTTTTTAACATATTAGAAAGTTTCTACATTCAGTTGGTAGCATCTTCATTGTTCTTGCTGCATGATTTGAAGAGCTTGTTTTGCTTCTGACATTTTTATGGCTCTCAGTTATTAATTTGGTTTTCTGAGTCTTGTAGATAAGCTTCGTTCATGCTCTGGGTTATATTTTTCACAGCTTCAGGAAGAGAAAACCTTGTGTACTGTTTGACCCGAGCAGAACTTCCTCTTGCATTGTTCTTTCATGTCTGCAACAACTGAAACCCCGATGAATGCTTTTACCAGCATGCATTTGGAATTTTCCTGTTTTCTCGCTGTTAGATTTCCCCATATATTGTTCATAAACCAATCATCCAAAAAAAGCTTTGCTTTACATTTTCAGCTGCATGAAGCTTTCATCTCTTTCAGCCCTGCCCCTGACAAACTCCATTGTTGCCATATTCCGGAGAATTAGATTTAATGTGCTCATGCTCACTTTCAAATCCTCTACTGGTTTACTTCTCTATCATGTATTCCTATAGTCATGCATCTATGTGCACTTTCTCTAGTCTCTCAATTTTACTTTCATTGCCCACATGCTTCACCACAGACAACCAACAATTCCATTCAATCATCCCATGCTACCTGAAACAACTTTTATTGTTGTAATTTCCATGGTACCATTTTCCTTCCAATTTTAAAACTTGTTCTTAAGACCCTCTTTAAACAGTTATTTTTGTGTTTTGCTTATCTTCCCCATTTTTATGCATTATAGATAGCACTAAGAAATACCTATTCATATATTATGCAAAATTAAAGTTCCAAAGACCAATGTGGGAGATAAATTGTGACTGAGTTATTCATACTTTATTGATATACATTTGGAAATTTCAAGAGAAGTTGATAGGCTGTGTGCTTTTTTTGCTACTTAGTGACTGCAGCACAAGCACTTTGAGTTGTCTCTGAATGGTAAGACTCTGTAAATTACTTAATTGGAAGGAAAACCTTCCAGCGTGTAGCATCTGCATTACCATGGTAACATTTACATTGCTGGGATACCAATTCTTGTTGCATAGCACCTGTGTTTATTTGTATAAGGAAGATTGAAAGTAATTTAGAGGTCCAAGCATATGTTTCACGTTACCATTATTCAGTAATGATTGCAAGGCATCAGATTACACATGAAGTTCAAGGTTGCTTGTCCATATTCTACAAGGACAAATGTTTTAGATGCATAGTTTGTTTTGAGACCTGAAGCTGCATATAATTGGTACATGGAGTCATTTATAGTAAAGGACTAGCTGAAGAAAGTCTGCAAATAGTGATAATCTACAGTACGTTGTTAGAAAATAATTTATAGACGGTTAAAAGTAAACTAAGTTATAAGAAGTGAAGCTGCTTTTTTAATAAATAGTGTTCCTAACTGTTGAACTTTTAGTTCTTAATAGAACATTTTCTCTCACAGTGTTCATCAACAATCCTGCAAAGTGAAATTCATTTTAATCTGGACGCTGTGTGTATACTCAGTTTGCTCTTAGAGAGCAATGTTAACTATTATAATAAGCACTTTACAGCAAATAAAGGTGTCATCCCTCGTCTTGTTCCATGTCATAGCTATCAATTATTTTGGAAAATTGTGAAATATTAAACAGATCAAAATTTACAGAAACAAACAACTGTTGTATTGACAAATGAAATAAAAGTAGGAAGCAAACACTTGACAAATATGTGATCATACAATTCAAGACGACATAATAAATTGTCTATCCTTTGCAATAGCAGCTTTCCTATATAATCTGGACTCTGTGGTAATTTCTATTTGTGTGCCATTTTAGACATTGCTGTATTCGTTTGAATTGAACATATAATTTATGCAATACAGTATTCACATTTTGACTGTACAGCAGAAATGTGAAGTAAACAATATTCAAGTGGCAACCAGTTGTAAAGATATTAGTGTTGAAGTAACCAAATACGTCAGTGTTTATGATGAATTGTGGCAATGATCCTGGTAGATGAGCGACACACTTCAGAATGTGGGAAGACTGAAGTGACAAATACAAAAACATAACAAATCAATAATACTAATGTATTAAAGAATTCCAACCTTTTGAAATAATGGGGTAATGTTTAAGTTCAATGTACTTTGAGTTCGAGTGGGTTTCATTTGAAAAAAAAAAGATTGTGTAAGATGATGGGACTGCGTAAGCAAAGATTGTACTTGTGACTTATTTTCCCTTAATCTTTATTGGAATGTGGATGTTACAACCAAGGAATGTTGCCTATTCAGTTTGCCCTCGAACAATTCAGAGGGCAGTTAACCATATTTCACATGTTCATGAAAGCAGATAAATGATGCAGTTTCACACAACAGTCATTGGTTGTTGTCATGTTTGCCATCTGAGTCTTGCTGTATATTTCAGATTGGCTAATTGAATTCAAAATTCCATCAATTGCGGTTGTAACTTTAACACATTCACTTGGGCCTCCAGATTACGAGTCTGGTGAGAACAGCACAAGACCATAATTTTCCCTTTGCAAGTCTAAAAACACTTCGTCCACCTGACATGGTATTTCCAATATGAGTATGCAGTCACTGTATTTTCTGTAATATTTTGTATCTGCAAGAAGGTGTTAAAATTGTAATTACAGAATGTTTATGTTGTGATATGTCAGTAGTTTAAAAAAAGTTGTTGTTCAAATTGAGTTGATAGAAATCTCAAATCTGGTGAGTAAAAAGTGAAACAATGTAGATTAAAAATATTTGAATTGCGTTTGTTTAGTCATGAATATTGCGATATATTGCATCCTTTGCTATATTTTACCTGGATAGAAAGATGATTATATTTCATCTCCAATTGAACTAATATAAGTAAGTCATTGTAAAGCTGACTTAGGAAAATTTTATTCATCTCTTCTAAAGTCAGACAGTCAAATGGTTTTACACAATGCATTTGCTACCATCGTGCTAATGACTGCCAACATAAGATCTTTTTGGGTGTCAGTTGCCAAAAACTGATTTCATGCTACTGTCCTTTATTCAGAAGTTATACAAAAGTCTTCTCTATTTAAATGCAGTTTTGCAATAGTTTTAATTCATTACCTTTATTACATCTACACTGATTTAATTAAAGATGCCTGTAATACAATGTCATAATTAAAGATCATAATATCCCATTGATTTAATGGAGGTAGAAATGTGGTCTTCACCATTTTAACTACTGCTCATGATCAGTAGTATTATTTTAGGTTCAAATGGTGTTGTAAAATAAGAATATCTAAACTACAAAAGTAATCAGTTTTAATCACATTCTAGACCTTTTTATTTTGTTCAGTTCCTTTAATTCTTATTTGTGAACTTGGAAAGATCAATTTGTAACTCAATTGATAGGGCTTGTGTTTAGTTTTAGCATGTGGTTCCGCATTGTTTTGCAGGAAGGGAGGAAGTTTTAAGGTCACTGTAATATAACCAAGAGGAGGGTGTATCATGCTGAAAGTAACACAACCAGGTTGAAAGAGTTTAGTAAACCTTCCCACAGCAGCAAACATTATTAATCTTCCTGCATCTTTCAGCATTTCTGATGCATTGCAAGTCTCTCTCACTCATATATAAATAATTCTATCATGTCAATAACATAAATCTAAGAATCAAGCACCTCCTTTGATTATTTGACTCTTTTACCCCACACTGCTACTTAACAGACTCCAACCAACTCTGTAGATGCAATAGCCTCAATAATTTATTCTTATCGCATTGTGAAATCTTGTTTGTGTTTTGTTGTGTATGTTACAAATATATGGATTACTTGAAACTTCTTGTGTTAACATAAATCACAATTCTGAGCTGGGTAGTTGGACGGGGCTAGGGTCGGAGCATGATTGAGAGAGCAGAAGTTTTAAAATCAGGTGTAAAACCCCTGGGCTACAACTCCCTCCTGTTCAGGTTTGCTTTCTCTTTTTAAGTTTGACCACATTATTAAGAATATCTATTTATCCCTTGATTATATTGACCTTTTGTTTTGTTCCAACATGCACGGTATAACCTTTTAAGTTAATGTCAGAACTGCAATCTACCTCTGAGCTCCATTCTTTTCAACTGATAGAGCATTATTCAGTTCCTGATGATAAAATATTTTAGTGATAAGATTTTTGTTAAGCAAGAGTTCTGTCATTTTTTGAAAATTCAGGATGACTAGTTATTATGCAATTATAAGCTACTCTCCCATTATGAGCAGATGTCGCTGTCTGAAGTAGCTTGAAATTGCTGGCATCCTATTTGAAATGTTATTTTTTAAGCGTATACACTGCAATTGATAGTTCACTCCTATCAGTTACAAAATAAAGTTTTGTGCATGATATAACTAACAAGAAATAGAGCAGAAAACACAATTGAGAAAAATGCTCTTTTCTATATGTTTAGATGTCAAGTACATTTATCTCTAAATATACAATTAAGTGGAAATGTTTTCTAGTTTTAGAAGATACTGTATAGAGGCTTGGCTATTAATGTGAGCAGCAAAAAATGAGAAAGCATTCTATTAATTATAGAGATATGCCTATTATGAAAACACCAGTGGTAGTTGTGGTTACCTTCTCTTCTGGAAGGAATTATAAAGGATTGATGTTGGCACAGTTTTATATTCTCATCTCTCTGAATCTATGAACAATGATGAACAGAAAAAGACTCTGTCTGGTTTGTCCAGCCTGTCTACACTAAGTACATGCCCTAAACTATTTGCCTAGCTGAGGGGCGAAAGGAGATCAAAAATAGTAGGCCCATTGGGAGGCACGGGATGGGTTCATGTTGAAACAGACACAGGTATCAAAATGTTCTTAATCTTCTTAGACAATCAAAACTAATGCAGGTGATCACTTTGATCCTCATTATGTTGTGCAGTAGCCACCTTTTCTGAGAGATGATTTCTGCCTTACAAATAGGTCCAATGCTCACTCGAAGTAATTCAATGAATTGCTGTCCTTTCACAAACCAGAAGCCCCATGACTTGTGGCATGAACCATTTCTAAAATCTAACCACTTCTTGACTCAGGAATTTTAAATTGTGATCCTCAAACCTTTCTCACATAATTAGTTGGAACAAAATGTCTCCCAAATACAGTCTATTCCACTCATCATTCATCAACCTTGGTCTAATGATCCTGACTGCATTTATATCATTTATATGTTCGTGCAGAAAATAGAAACCGAAGAATAAATAGGGCATGTTTTCACTGTTGCAGTCATACCCTGCTGATTGTGTTCCCTCAGGAAGAATCCTAACAAGGTGAAGTGGAAGCCTAGTGAGTAAATGGACAGTGATCGAAGGAGGCAGGTATGGACACCGTGTATCTCTATGTTTGGGAAAGATTTAACCCTTTTAACATTGTAAGGAAATAAAAATTTATATTAAAAAAAAACAACTGCGACTTCGTAAAGTTACGGCACTTTTAACAATTATGTTTATTTGTGACAATAAAGTGCAATCAAAAATTCAACTGAACTTTATTTTCTTTCTTTGCATAAGCCAATCAATTTACTAAATATTGAAATAAATACACTGTACTGTGGACTAGTAATTCAATATGCAATATTTTGGCTCAAGTCTGTTCATTGTTTTGTGAAATGTTCATTTTCAATTATTTTACATACTCCAGATTACATAATTTGCCCTACTATTCACGGTTTAATATATGAATGTTGAGTACATCATCTGCAGTTATTTTCATAAAATCCTTTTGTATAATATAAAAGGGAAGCCATTTTGGCTGATCATTCTTACACCAATCCACCAAACAATTGTTCTTATCGCTCTTTCCCTCAACTCTGATTTTGCTTTCTATTTCAAGTACGTATCTAATGACCTCCCAAAGTTGCTGGTGAATCTATCTCCAGAATCTGTTTGGGTACTGCATTACAGAGGAGAAAGTTAGGACTGCAGATGCTGAAGATCAGAGCTTAAAAATGTTTGCTGGAAAAGCGCAGCCGGTCAGGCAGCATCAAAGGAGCAGGAGAATCAACATTTCGGGCATAAGGGCTTATGCCTGAAACGTCGATTCTCCTGCTCCTTTGATGCTGCCTGACCTGCTGCGCTTTTCCAGCAACACATTTTTAAATTACTGCATTACAGATCATATTAGAACATTATAAAACAAAACTCCTCACTTTTTTGTTTCTTTTGTCAAATATTTTAAAACTATTTATCAACCTTCCTATCAGTGGAATCAACTTATTACAAGAGTGACATCAAAATCTTTTACAACCTTGAATACTACTTGCTGTTAAATCACTCTTTTAACCTCCTTCACTAAAAGAAGAATAATCTAGCTTCTTGATTCTCTCCAAATAACTCAATTTCTGTGTGAATTTTTAGGTCTGCTCAATTTCTTCTTGGCACCCTCAAAAATTGTATATGTGGGTCACTAAGTGTCCAAGTTCCTGCACCCTGCTTTTAAATGATATAGTATAGTTTACACTTGCTTTATTATGCTATTCTTAACAATTCCTTGTATAACTTTCAAATTCCATCTGTTTTGCACATCTCACCAGTAAATCTATATGTTCCTGAAGTCTGCTATTACCTTCCTCACTCTTGAGTACATTTTGAACATTTATGTCATCTGCAAACTTCAATATTTTTGCTTTCTAAACCCACAATCTAGATCACTAATATGGGCCACTGCGGACACTGCTGCATATATTTGTCAATCTGATGACCATTCAAAATTACTCTCTGCTTTCTACCACTTTGAATTATCTATCAACGCTCTTGTGACCTTTTAATGTTGTGTTTCGGTATTGCTAACAAATCTGTGATGTGACACTGTTAACTACTATTTGGAAGTTCCTATGTGCAGCATGAATTGCATTACATTTAGCAACCCTCTTCATAACATCAAAGAACTTTGATCAAGTCTGGCAGTCACAATTTGCCTCCAATAAGTTTGTTACCTATTCTTTTCAGTTTTGCTGTGCTGTGATCCCTAATAGTTTTTCCACAATAGACATTTGGCTGACTAGCTTATAGCTATTGGATTTACCCATTGAATGTGCAGGAGTGTAACCTTTAGTCCTCATCTGGTACAAGTGCTTTCCAAGGAAGATTTGAAAGTTTGATGCTAGAGCCTGTGCTTTTTCACCGTTGCTTCTCTCAGGAACTTCCAGAATGAGTGACTGCTTAAGTGTATCCTCTTTGTTTACTTTTAGACTATCCAGTTTATCTAATGTTTGTTGTATGATGCCAGCTACACTGTTCAGAACAGAATTAAACTGAAGTTGTTTGAATTTTTGTTTAATTTGAATCAATTTGATGGCTCTGTTTCTTTAGGAGAATATGTATTTTAATGTAAAGGCACACAGTCATGCCATTTCAGGTTAGCTGTAATAATTGCAGAACACCAGAGTTGCTGCCTTGTATGAAAACCAATGAAAAGCAGCAAGCTGCCCAAGTTAGAGTATTGGGAAATATAAACCTACTGGAAACATACTTGAGGTATTTCTTTCTCCGTGTGAGTCTTCTGCTAAGGTATCTGCATGATGGGTTAATGAATAGAGGTGTTTCAACTAAACCAAGAAGTGGTAGAGATAAAGCAAAGGTGAGAAAGATAGTTATGACTAAGTGCAATTTCTAACGGATTAAGTAGAGTATTAGAGGCTCTGTTTGGCAGTTAAGGTGCAAGTTGGATATTTCAGAAAGTTAAATATACCTTTTGTTGTTGAATTGCAAATAGTATTATTTGGGATAATGGAGCATTGTTTTTGAAAGTTATCAAGGAATCTTACTAGAGTGAGATTCCATTTCTATTAAAGCAGTGCCGAACCCCACAATCCTTCATATTTATTCAACTTTAACCCCACTTACATTTAATCTGGTTTTTCTCGTTTTAGTTTGCTTATTTTTTGTTATGAATGATGCACCCACCATTTCTATTTTGAGTGCTCATCCTGTTTTATTTAATTTTTTGTCCTCCTTTCTTTTCTTCTACAGTCCCATCCTTGACTATATAGGAGCAGAATTTCAGCTTTTTAAACTTATTCTGCCAGTCATGGGAACGTGACTGCTCTGTATTTTAACTTCATCTGACTTCCTTGGATGTATTCCTTAATATCTTTATCTATCAGTCTCACATTTAAAATGAGGGCTTGAATTCATGGGACATTGGCACCAGTACTGGGGAAGGAGGGAGCTGTTCCTTAGGAACAAGCTCCACCTGAATCGTGCTGGGACCGGAGAAGAAAGCTATAAAATCAAAGGCAAAAGAGAAAGTAGGATTGCTGGTTGGTGATGGGTTTGAATGTTACCAGAAAATATTTTGGTTCTGGGTCGTATGCTCTTAGGAGGATTGGTGCAACTCAATGGGCTGAATAGCCTCTATCTGCAGTGTAGGAATTCTCTAATTCTATAATTTAAAGTAGATGGATAGGGTTCTACATTTCTATCACCTTGCCTATAAAGAAGTGTTACCTCATTGCTCCTTTGAATGGTTTGTTCCCTTGTCTTGGTTGAAAAAAGTTCACTTGTATCTACCGCAAATTACAACCAGGAATTCCTTTCAGAATCGTCAACTAAATCTCCCTGTATTATTCGATATTCCAGGAAATGCAATCTTAGTGCATGTAAATTCTCCTCTTTGTCTACACCTTGGACCCCCGGAAATATTTTGATTAATGTACTCTGCGCTTGTTCCAAGGCCTGAATGTTCTCTGTAGACGTTTTGCTCTGAATTATACATAACACTTCAAATGTTGTCAAATACATCGTGTGGCTGCAGCAGCAAATGTTTTTCCCTTTATCTTCCTCTGCTCATGAAGGCTAACATTCCATTACCTTTGCTATCTTTTTGAGCTTGGGTCTACTGCTTTGTCATCTTCTGTGTATGTGGTTTCTAAATTCCTTTAGACTTCCACAGTTTTTGTAATTTATTTAAAAAGCATGAATGTGGTTGTTTTAGGTATATATTTTTATTGGGGTCACCTTCACTGTACTGTCTCTTTGTGATATTCTGTTTCTATATATGCAGATTTAACTTAGCTTTAATTCTCAATATTTCTCCAGGAAAAGGCATATAATTGGCTAGGAAAAACAACACATGAGGGCTGGGAGAAGTTTAGAATTCAGCAATAGAGGAAAGAGATTGATTAAGAAAGGGAAAATGGCATACATTTGTAAGTTTGCAGAGAACATAAAATGATCGTAGAACTTTCTATTCGATATGTAAAGAGAAAAAGATCAGTGAAGAAAAATATAGGTCTCTTACCATCCAAAATCAGGAAATTTATAATGAGGAACAAAGAAATAGCTATTTGATTAAATAATACTGTTTTGTTTCTGTATTCACGAAGTAGAACACAAATAACAGAGCAGCATTGTTGGAGAACAAAGGGTTCCGTGATAGTGAGCTACTGGAGGAAATCAGTATTAGGTAAATGGCATTGGGAAGATTGATGGGATTGAAGGCTGATAAGTCCTGAGGGCCTTATAATAGACATCCCAGAGTATGTAAGAAAGTGGCCCTAGAAATACTGGGTGCATTGGTGGTCATCTTCCAAAATTTTATAGACTCTGGAGCAGTCTCTACTGATTGGAGTGTACCTAATGTTATCCCTTTATTTAAGAAGAGAAGCAGAGGAAGAAAAAAAATCAGGAATTATAGACCAGTTTGCCTGACATCAATAGTGGGCAAAATGCTAGTGTCCATTATTAAAATTTTAATAGCTGAGCACTTGGAAAATAATAACTACAATAATAATATTATAATATACTAATAATAACTAACAACATCAAAGTAGTCAAGGCCAAAACATTGTATGATTTCAAAGAATTAGATATAGCACTTGTTGCTAAAGAGATGAAAGGATATAGAGGAAAGTTTATTGAATTGGGTGATTGGACATGATCATAATGAATGGCGGAGCAGACTTGAAGGCCTACTCCTGCTCCGATTTTCTATGTTTCATTATCCATCTCTCCAGCTGAATATTATCCACATTCAAGTTCAGTTAGAAAGAGGTAAGGCGCATTTCTGCTGCACAAAAAGTGAACAGATCTTACAATTCACCCTCTCCTTGACTGATAATGACTTAGAATGGCATTGAGAAAGAATTATTAATAGTACTATAGGAAACTACTTGATGACATTTTGGGATGTTTGGTGGTGACTGTGACATTGCATTCATTGGAAAATGTGTGATTTTGCCTGGAGTGTTCAGTTAATGTGTTCAGCGATGACTCTTTTAATATGACTTGGCAATTTGCTGAGTAAATTTTCTTTCTCGCCTTTGCAAGCCTTCACCCACTTGGCATATTTTCTGCATGTGTGGTATGCTTCAACTTATAACACGAAATAGAAATGCTGTTATTAGACATGTGAAATGTTCTAGATTATATGTGTATTTTGGTGCGGCATTCCTACATGTTGCAGTGAAACAAAAGATTAGTATCAAACACAATTTTAATCAACACCAGTACAGATATTTTTGCAGTATGCATAAGTAAGCATTATTCTTAAAGTGTACTTCTACATTTTTGCACACTATAGCTGATCTACAATCTTCAACAGGGCACTCTTGTTGTTTTTGAAAGTTTTTTAAAAAACAAAGCATTGGTTCAGTTGCTCATTGGGACATGCGTTGGTGAATTTCACCACTAATGTGTGACCCAGTTGTATTCATACAATAAAGGAGGAACTTAATTAGGCAATAGAAGAGCTAGAATGTACATGAAAGTCACTATACATTTGGCTGCTGAATTTTCTTAAAAAAAAGCAATTCTCTTGGGAAGCATGATGGCACAGTGGTTAGCACTGTTGCCAGTCACTGCAGACCTGTGTTTGATTCCAGCTTCAGGCAGTTGTGTGTATGGGGTTTGCCCTGTGTCTGCATGGATTTCTGCCAGATGCTAGAGTTTCCCTTAACCTAAAGATGTGCAAGTTAGTTGTGCTGTGTCAGATTTATCTGGAGTGTCAAGTGATTTGCAGTCTAGTAGATGGATTAATGATGGATTAGTTGGGGTTACAGAGATAGGATGGGTCAGGAGCTCAGACTGGATGAGATGCTCTTTGGAGGATTGGTGCAAACTCAGTGGGTCAAATGGCCTCTTTAGACACTGTTGGGGTTCTATGATTCTAACTTTTACCTCTGTTAAGTTGTTCAGTCAGGTCAGCGAAACTCTTCTGTATTAGGGTTCATGATAAAAACATTATTATTGTTGTGGGAGATATTTTATAACTTTAAAGATATTTTCCAATGAGAGAGAAAGACTCTGTAGCTCCTGTGGCTAACTGTGAAGTTTAAAGATAGTAACAAATTGAAAGAAAGCATGCAGGATATTGCAAAGATTAGTGTTTGGTCAGAAGACTGGTTGAATTTCAAAAACTGGCCAATACTTACTAAACCAAAAGGAGAAATAGGAGTATGAGAGAAAGAAAGCGAGAAGTATAATACCAGCAGTAAAAGAATAAAAGAGTCCCTTAAAGAGTGAGGCAGGGAAATTAATATTGGGAAACAGGGACATGTTAGGAATATTGAACATACATTTTATTATCAATCCTCGTTGGAGAAGATGTAAAAAGCATCCTGAGAATCAGAAAATCAGAGGATAAAGGGAGGGAGGAACTTAAATCAAGTAAGACCACAATGACAAAGATATGGAAAAAAGCTGAAAGACTGGGCATACATTTAAGGTCTTAAAATAATTGTGTGCAGAGTTGGTGGATGCATTGTTTGCAGTCGTTCAAATGTCCTAAGATTCTGGAAAGAACCCATTGGACTGAAAAACAACAGATGTGACAACTCAACAAAGTATTCAAGGAAGATGAAAGCAGAAAACCACAAGTCAGTTAGCCCAACATCCGTCATGATTGGAAAGACAAATTAAATGTTGGTTTAATTGTAAAGGAAATGGAATATCAAAATAGGGAAGTGTTGCTGCAGCTGTACAGGGCATTCATGGACTGCATCATGAGTGCTTTGTACAATTGTGGTTTTCTCACTTAAGATGGAATCCATTACTAAGGAGATGTCAATAAAATATTTAGTAATCATGCAATCAGGCAGAGCCAGCATGGTTTTGTGAAAGATAAGTTATGTTTTCCTGTTTTGTTTGAGTTCTTTTGAGGAAGTAACTGGCAGTGTGGATAATGGGGAACAACTAAAATGTGTATATATTTTCAAATGGCAGTCACTAAATTGTCACATCAAAGGTTAGTGCACAAGATTAGATTGCATGATATACAGGGGTAACATGTTAGCAAGGATAGGTAATTTATTTGATTCCTTGTAATAATATCATTGCCAAAGCTTTTGGTTCAAGTCCCATGCTTGGACTTGTTGGTCATAGGTGCATTCATAATGTGGACAATCCTTCCAAAATGCTTAATGGAATGGGTTAAGAGTAAGAGACTCTTGTGATCAGCCATCCTGTAGAATGCATTTGCAAACCATAAGTGTGACCAATCCATTGGAAGTTTGGCCCGACCCTCAGAAACAATGATGGCATGATGGAGGATAACGCATTGGGAGCAGTTTACAGAAGGTTTAACTGGCTAATTTCCGCTATAAGGGGTTATCTTAATAAGGAAAGGTTGAACAGATTAGTTCTATGCTCATCAAAGGTAAGAATGAGAGGTGACCTCATTGAAACATAATATCCTGGGGGGGACTTAGGATGGATGTTTCACTGTGGGAGAGTTGAAGATGAGGGGTAGTTGAATAATAAAAGATATCCATTTAAGAAGAGGGATGTTTTCTTTAAAGTTTATTGCACTTCAGAATTTTCTTCTCAGAGCTGTTGTATATTTTCATCGCGGAGTTAGATTTTTGATGATCAATCATTTATGCAAATACATGGATTAGAAGCAAGGAGAATGATCAAGGTTGATCAGGCCTCAACTCCACTTTCATGCTTACCTTTGATAACCTTTGACTCCATTATTCATCAAGAATCTTTCTATCTGTGCCATTAAAAAAAATCAGTTAATCTGCAAGTACCAGGGGCAATTAACAATCTGAGAGAAAAGGTGTTTCTCATGTTTGTTTTAAGTGGCGCACAGTTTAATTTTGCCTTCAGTCATGTGCACCTTAAATTGTGGTAAGGATTATAAGAAGACAGTCGGAGAGTTTAATTCGGGCCATAATCATGTTAGCCACATTCTGGGCTTTTGTGGGGAAGTGATAGTGGATTCAAATTTCATCTGTTAGAAATTTGTAAGAATATCTCTGAAAAGATTGATTTGAAAATATCCTCTATCTGCTACAATCTTAATCAATGGTGGTGTAGGCCTGATTGCCTACTCCAGATCTGATTTATTTTATTATGTGATTAATCTTCATTATTAAACTTAAACTGATTATTTCTGACATTACTGAACCACAATGAAACTTTATTTAGATAACTTTATGAAATTAATTGACTTTATTCCAGAACAGGTATTGAGAACCCTTCCAAAAGATTCTCTCTTTGCCTTTGTTTTCCCCCTTGATTGCTGATTTACCTTGCGGTATGTTCTATATATTCCTTGCCTCCAACTGGCAGTTTACACTTTTTATTAGTAGCTTTTACTCTACTTTTTTTATTCATTTCGTTTTGAATCTCTTGATTTATGTTGCTGCTGTGTATTTCCCACTTGAGCGATCCTAAGTCTTTCAAGTTTTTTGCGGGGATAAATAGACAAACAAAAACCATTGAACCTGCTGTACTAAATATTTCAGTGGTAGCCATGATGTGGAGATGCCAGTGTTGGACTGGGATGGACAAAGTCAAAAATCACTCAACACTGGGTTATAGTCCAACCGGTTTATTTGAAACGGCAAGCTTTCGGAGCCTCCACTCCTTCCTCAGGCAACTAGTGAGAGAAAATACATCCGAAGTAGAATCTATAATATAAGATTGAAGAGACACACAACTTATGCAAATGTATTGTGCAAACCAAGATGACAATTAAGTCTTCAACAGTTTGGAGGGAGGTGATTTATCAGGACTGGATGCTAGACAAGCCAATGACACCATAGATATTGGAAGACTGGAGAGGTAGAGGTGTATTGTCATTATTCATTGGAAACTGACCCTGTGTTTATGGGTGATATTGCCAAGGGATAGCATATCAATGAAGAAAAGACAGCCAAGGGGGTTGATCTTTGGGGTGGGACTCAGAGGTAATAATTCAAAATTGGCAAGATAAACCACTGCTGGATAATTGGATAGTAATGGGTAGAATCAAGTGAGAGCATCTCACTGAGCCAGTCAAGGAGAAAGGGTATCGTAAGCAGTGCAGAGTGGTTGACCATAGAGGGATCAGGAAAGGGGAGCAGGGTCAGTTACTGATAGGAATGTTTTTCTCCTTCACAAATGAAGGATCACATTATAAACAATAAATCGTTGTCCTTGAAAATCCAAGTTAAGTTTTCTGGATGTTGGGTCAGTTGTAGTGTGGCTAAATGTATAGTAAAGCTTACTCCTTAAATATCTTTTTCTACTAACAATATGCTGTTTCTTGCTTTGCTACGGTGAACCTTTTTATTCCTCACAATGGTTTAGACCCTTTGAGTGGAATACCAAATTGTCAAATCGTGGGAAGTTTTGCTGTGTGTAGATTCCCATGAGGAATGAAGTTAAGAGTAGCCAAATTAATTTCATGCAGAACTCTTGAAGGGAGTAGTGAAGGAAACTTCATCCCATTACCATGAAATGGATTTTGCCTTTCACAACATTGCCATAAAAGATTACACAGCAGCCTGGTTACATCAGGTCATTAGATGAAGTGATCCTGCTATTGTGTCTGTTGGAGGTGATGATTACATGAATTGTGCTGGATCTGCTTATGTTGATGACAGATGAGGAAGTAGTTGTAATATTCTGTGAAGCAATAATGACTACCATCATTAGTCATTACCACTAATCCTACCATCTTTTAAAACATTTTTAAAAATCCAAGAATTTTGATATAAATCACAAGTTTCTATTTTTTAATAATAAATGCATATAGATTGATTAATAAACCTCATTAATTTCTTATTTAATGTCTAATAGGTCAAAACTCAAAGTGTTTAATGCAAATATTTTTAAAACTTACCTGTTATCCCTGGATATGTTATAAAAGCTGATGCCCTCCCACTAGGTACTATTGACAAACATCTGCTTCGCAACAGGATTCAACCTAATCCACATATCGTAGCTTGAGGTAGCAAAATGTCTGCATATGGAATTCAGTAACTATATCCTGCAAATCTTATTGAGGGTGTTTTATGAATGTAATTTGTTTTTAAGCAGTTAATCTCTCATGCATTCTGTTTCAGCGTCAGGCAGGCAGCAGCTCTGAGGGCACAGAAGATTCTGACTTCTCTGCTGATCTGGATCATACAGATAGCTCTGAGAGTGATGGACAGCCACGGAGATCTACCAGATTAACCAGATCTTCTTTACGAAATAGTCAGAGTTCTCAAGGTAAAGGAAAATTTAAAACTATTATGTAATGTCTGGAGGATTTAGTTGCTGTTAACCTCTGTCTAAAAGCATCAGACTGGCAGTTTCTTCTTCTACAGTGTCAAAACAGTGGGGTAAACATCATGCACCACAGCATTTTTTCTAAGGCTCTTTCTTTTCCCACTCCTCCGTATCTCTGCCCAACCCCCCCCCTCATCGTCCCTTCTGCCATCTGGGCAATAAGGGATCGACAATAAGTGCAGATTTTGCCAACATCCAGTCAAATTTGTGAAACTGCCTCCATTAAAAGCATTATAGGGAAACTGGAGCAAAATCAGACTGTAACAGTTTCACAAGGGGAAATAGGGGTAGGTAATAAATGCTCGCCTAGCCAGTGAAGCCTAAAATTCATGAATGAACAAAGAAAGCTGTGTGTTCCCCTTACCCATAAATCCCCTATCACTGCTGCTCTCCCATTTGTGTTCCTTTTCTCCTGTCTTGTATAGGCCGAACCTAGTCTTCCTTGCAAAGCTAATGTTGTCTTCAGTATTGAAAATGGAAAGCTGATTAGTGAGCAAGATTTACGGGGACTCCTGCATAATCTGCAAGGATCTTTTCAATGGTGGTCACCCATTCCCTGTCTGTTTGTGTGCTTATACTCTTAGTTTGACTAGCTCTCTGAATGCATTATTCATGTGATATCCATTTAGTTCTCTGCCTCATGGATGCACCAAAATGACTTCAGTCACTGCTGGCGTCACATCTTGTACACGTACCTATCTAGGTCCCCAAAGTGTGTTCAGCTCACCACAGCGTGAGCTTTCCAGTTTGGCTGAGCTGCCCTGCATACCTTCATATGACATTTGCACTACTTACTGTAAGTACATTTCCCAGTGCTAGGTTGTTTTTAAAAAAAGGATATCAATGTTTCCTGACTCTCAGTCCATAACAACATTGTTGACATTGTCTAAACTCATTCTGGCATAGTCTCACTAAGCAGCCCTTTCTGACTCTTCAGTTTTACAAACCTTTTCGTATATAGGGAGGCTGTGATGAGTCTCCAGCTAGCTTCCTACTACAAAGTACTTTCAGCTCATTGACAGATAACTACTAGTGCCAGGCAGGCTTCTGTTTTGTAAGTCTGAACTTTTAATCTAAAGTTAAACTTCAAAAAACCTTACCAGTTAATTTGCCACTTCAAATCAAATTCCTCAAATCTCACTCTGCCTCAACTACTCAGACTTAGCATGAGTCTGCACCTTTTACTTTCCACAGATACTTTCCACAGATGCTGCCAGACCAGCTGTTGAGTTTCGCCAGTCTTTTTTTTTAAGATCACCACCATCTGCGATAGTTTGTTTTGACTAAAATTTCATCTTTCATTATCAATTTGTGAATTCGAGTTGAATTTTCTCTCTATCTAAATTGTTGGATAACTGATTTTACAAACCTTCTGCAGATTCTAGCCCAGTACAGCAGATACCATCATATGCATCAGATGAACCTGCTTATGCTACAAGAAGGGTAACACGTAGCCAACAACAGACAACTCCAGTCACACCTAAGAAGTACCCACTCCGACAGACCCGCTCATCTGGATCAGAAACTGAACATGCAGTTGAATTTTCAGATAAAGGTATGATTAAAGATAGATGGTCATCCAACCATAGCATGTTTATTTGTATTTAGTGTTCAAGAGTTAAAGTAAAATTCTCTGTTAAATTGTCACATACATCAGTGTCTGCTTTCAGTTTCTTGAGAAAGGATTCCTCTGTTTTTGTAACAACAGTTGCATAAAATAGCATACCATATATATCTCCCAATTTTCAGATTCTACAGAGGGTCCCCAACTTCCAAACGTCCAACTTACGAATGCTCCTATTTACAACCTTGATCTTGTGTAGGGGTGTAATTTTAAAGATCTGACAAATGAATGTTTCCTGTAGTTGCAGATGGCTTATGCCCGAAACGTCGATTCTCCTGTTCCTTGGATGCTGCCTGACCTGCTGCGCTTTTCCAGCAACACATTTTCAGCTGCAACCCAGGACTGCCTGTATTTCTAAATGTTTCTTGTTTGGTGTTCGTGCTTATGACTTATTTTTACTATAATGTTGGCACAGCTCTCTCACCGCATCAGGGACCCAGGTTCTATTCCAGCCTTGGAAGATTGATTGTGTGGAGTTTGCACATTCTTCTCGTGTCTGCATGGGTTTCCTCTGGTTGCTCCGGTTTCCTCCTACAGTCCAAACATGTGCAGGTTAAGCGAATTGCCCATGCTAAATTGCCCATAGCTTTGAGGGATGTGTAGGTTAGGTGCATTAGTCAGGGGTAAATGTAGAGTCATAGGGTAGGGGACTGGATCTAGGCGGGTTACTCTTTGGAAGGTTGCTGTGGACTTGTTGGTCCAAATAGCCTGTTTCCACACTGTAGGAATTCTATGATCCCTTTACTTTTTCTGCTATATTTGTGCGTGGTTGCTATATACTGCAAAGCATCGCAACTCTATTAATTTTACCAGACCATGCAGCTAACTAAATCTGCACAACAACCACAAAAGAATCTTGTTGCTGAAGCATTGTTGACTCACTGGACTATTTGATTTTCTAAAAACATTCAAATGAGTCAGAGAGTCATACAGCACAGAGACAGGCCCTTTGGCCCAAACTGGTCCATGCCGACCAAAATGTCCATCAGTGCTAAGTCCATTTCCCTGTATTTGGCCCATATCCTTCTAAACTTTTCCTATCCATGTATTTGTCCAAATGCCTTTTAAATGTAGTTAATGTACCTTCCTCAACCACTTTTGCTGGCAGCTCATTCCATATGCGTACCACCCTCTGTGTAAAAAGTTGTCCCTCTCACCTTAAACTGATGCCCTCTGGTCCTTGATTCCTCAACCCTCGGAAAATGACTGAGTACATGTTCATGATCTAAAACATCTTGATAAGATTCCCCCTCAGTCTCCTGTCCTCTAAAGAAAAAAAGCCCTAGCTTGTTCAACCTCTCCCTATAACTCAGGCCATTGAGTTCTGGTTGCATTCTTGTAAATTTCTTCTCTACTTGATAACATCCTTCCTATAACAAGGTGATGAATACTGAACACAATACTCCAAGTACAACTGCAACATAACTTCCCAACTTCCATGCTCAATGCCCTGACTGATGAAGGCTAATGTGCCAGAAGCTGCCTTCACTGCTGTATCTACCCGTGACTCCACTTTCAGAGGACTGTGCACTGTGAACTGAACTCTGTTCCACTACACTACTTAAGGCCCTACTATTCACCATGAAACTCCTATCTTGATTTGACTTGCAAAATGCAAGACCTCACACTATATTAAACTCCATTTGCCATTTCTGGGCCCACGCTCCCGGCTGATCAAGATGCTGCTGCAATTTCTGATAACCTTCCTCATTGTTCACGGTAGCATCTATTTTAGTGTCATCTGCAAACTTACTAATCATGCCTTGTACATTCTCATCCAAATCATTGATATAGATAACAAACAGCAGTGGGCCCAGCACCGATCCCTGAGGCACTCCACTAGTCACAGGCCACCAGTCCGACAAGCATTCTTCCACTATAACCGTCTGCTTCCAACCGTCAAGCCAATTGTGTACCAGTTTGCCAGATCTCCCTGGATTCCATGCGATTTAACATTCCAGAGCAGCCTACCTTGTGGAACCTTATCAAAGACCTTACTGAAATCCATATCGACTAGGTCTACCACCCTGCCCTTGTCCATCTTCCTGGTCATGACATCAAAGTGCTCTAACAAATTTGTGAGGCATGATCTCCCACACACAAATCCATGTTGATTATTCCTCGTTGAACCCTGTGTTTCTAAATGCATGTATATCTTATCTCTCAGAATACTCAAGTAATTTACTTCCCACAGATGTTAGGCTTACTGGTCTACTTCCCACAGTTGTTAGGCTTACTGGTCTACTTCCCACAGATGTTAGGCTTACTGGTCTACAGTTCACAAGTTTTTCTTCGCAGCCCTTCTTGAATAAAGCCACAACATTCACTACCGTCCAGTCTTCTGGGACCTCACCTGTGGCTAACAATGATCCAAAAATATCAGCCAGGGCTCTCGCAATGTCTTCTTTCATCTCTTGCACTGTTCTTGGATATATCTGGTCAGGATCAGATTTATCCACCTTCATACATTCTAATACATCCAACACCACCTCTACTGTGATATGGACTGTCCCCAAGATATGACCACTAACTTCCCCAAATTCCCAACGGTAAACACAGAGGAAAAATATTCATTGAGGACCTTGCCCATCTCCTGCGGTTCTACGCGTACATGTCCACTTTGGACTTTGAGGTGTCCAATTCTCTTTCTAGTTATTCTTTTTCCTTTAATATCCTGATAAAACCTCTTTGGATTCACCCTAATCGTCTCAGCCATGGCTGTCCCATGCCTCTTTTTCACACTCCTGATTTCCTCCTTCACCTCTGTCCCGCCTAAACCAGCTGTTCCCTGGTACATTAAGCTGTCCCTCCCTTAGCCATATTTCTGTAATGACTATAATATCCCACCTACCTATCCATCCCCTGAGTTCATCGGCCTTACCTGTCGGCCTTCTTGCATTGAACCGGATCCAATTTAATCCAACAGGCATTCCTTGCTCCCTGTTGTGTTGCAGCCTCACTTTCTCTTCACTTTATTATTTCGGAATACTATTTCTCCTTCCAACCTCGCACTTGCCCCCCTGCTGTTGAGGATCTCTACTCCCCTGCCAATTTGGTTTAAACCCTCCCTTATAGCACTAGCAAACCTGGCTACCAAGATATTGGTCCCCTTCTAGTTCAGAATATTACATTGTGATTGTTACTTCATTGCCGTACAGAATAAAGAGTTGTGAAGAGGCTAGTACTTTGTTCAAACCCGGTAAATAATCACTGGATTTGTGAGAAAAGCAAAGGGGTAAAAAGGGTTTTCCACCTGGTTTGAAATACTTAACGTGCAAGAAATTTATTAAATATATTTGGTCAAAATATTAAGTGCACTGGCACATTGCCTCTGTGTGCCAATTTTCTCTTCAATAAATTGTTTTTAGACTCAAAATTTTCTCTCAGCTCCAGATTCCTTGTGAAATTTGGCTTGCAACTTATTATCAAGCCATACTGGATGAGTAGCTTTTTTCTGTGCAGTAATTTCTATAGAAAACAAATTGAGCAATCTGCTGAATTCAATATTACCTTCTCCTCAGTGTATTTGGCAACTTAAAATTTACCCTAAGTTTCACTACTTGTAAAGGGAATTTTGCAACTTATGTGCTTTCATTGAAGCCTGTTTGCTGGGCAGTGACGTTGGGCTGTAGGCATGCTTTTGTTGCACAATGAAGTGCAATGGTAAACATTTTGTCTTGAATAATTTCATTTACTGCATAGTAAGTTTTGTTGAAAATGTTGCATTGGTGGTGTTGTGCTTTCATTTCTGAACTATTAAGCAACTTGTACAATCAGGCTTTTTAATTGCTTGTATTTTGTCTTCTTGATTTTACGTTAATCTGCCTGGGCAGATATTCAAAGTTTAAACATACTTGAAAAATCAAAACCACAGTTAATTGGTTATCTACAAAATAATTAAATCTTGTCAAACGGTTTGTCTTATGATTAAAGACATGAGTTAGATCTGCTAACTTCTGATTATTAGCAGAAGTTTGTTTAGTAAATGATTGTGGGTTTAAGATTGGGAGAGTCAGGGAGAATGAAATATGGAGATAAGGGCATAGTGATCTGTGCTTGATTGAATGTGCATGATATTTTTTTTGAAGCACTGTGTGGTTCATTCAGCATTGCCATTACTTGAAGTTTTGGATATTATGCTTTATCTGCACAATTTTATTACTCTTGATTCACCAGGCAAAGAGTGAAATACCTTATGACAGAAAACTGTCCATGATTGAGAAGTGAATTGATGATGTTGCAAAGGCTGCTAGGTCATTTGAAATGCAAATGTCATTTTAATACCAGAAAATGTTGTCTGATTTAAGACTTATGGCCTATTGAGAAAAATATTGAGGGAGAAAAGGATAAATTTAAATATTTTAAAATATTACATATTCCTGCAAAGGTTTTTTTAAAAAGCATCTGAAATGCTAGATAATTCCAGTGCTAATGAACAAGATTTGAGTTGTTTCCTATCGGTTGTAATTATTATACAAAGTCATGAAATTATTTAAATAATCAATAATGCCTCACACCATTGTGCTGAACTGTAGCTGACTCTGAGTACTTAGCAAGAGATCCTGAACTTCTCCCCTTTCTCTTGTATACAACAAAGACATATTAGACCAAAAAATGCAGCCAAGCCAGGGTTTTGTTCAGGAAAGCAACAAGACAACAAAAGACTCAATTGAAGTATTGATGAGAATGGTCAGAAATTATTGTTTTTTGATGTACAAGTGTATTCTTTATTTTGTTTTATCTTGAGATAAATTGTATCTGAAGTAAATCATAACTGTCATCACAACTTTACCTCACTGTAAAATAAAGGGACTTACCGATTTTCTTCAGCCCTCGCCCTGATCTACTATTGTCATTATCCACTTGCCACTCCTCTGATCCCTTCCTTCCATGTTCCCCTTTAGAAACAAATCTTTTTGGCTCATTGCTCTCAAAATCCTATTCTTAGTACTCCTTGTATGCAGTGCTCAGTTTTAGACCTGTTTTATCTGTACGAACTCCAGTAAGGATTCTAGTCCTCATGGTTTCCCTATCATCATTCTTCAGATGTATATATCTGAACTTACTCTTGGCCTGTGCACTACTGTAAATCTGTTTGACTTTTTCTGAAAATTTGCTTGTGCTGTCGAATGCAAAAGACAGACTCTGCTTACTGTTAAGTATTGCTAACTTCAGAATTATCTTGATCCAATCCATATTGTCTTTTTCGATTAGTCTGTTATTCCAGTTGCTAATGTATTAGCATTACCGTGCTAATCTGGAACTACCTCTTGAATATTTGATGAATCCAGTATTGATTTGATTATGCTCAGGATCTGATTATAAGCAGATTTTTTTTGGAGAGGTTTATAGAGTTGTAGATTCATACAGAATGGAAAGAGACCCTTTGGTCAAACCAGTCTATGCCAAACATAATCCCAAACTAAACTAGACTCACTTGCCTGCTCCCATGTTCTGGATGAGTTCTCTCCCCAACACTGGAACACAGAAGGCCAGGCCCAGGGAGAAGCAAAATGGGGTCGGTGGGGCAGAAGGGAGCAATGGTGATCAATTGGGGGAGCAATGGTCATAGAAATTGGCTCTTGCTCAGAGAAGTTTTATGATTGATTATTTTTCTTGAGTAGTTCATGGTGGCTTGTGCTTCATATTCTCACTTTTTTCTCTAGGTTCATTCTTGTTCCTACTGTTTTTTGTTTTAATTGCAGCAGTCTCAGTTTTTCACTTCTAATTCATTTAACTTTCTTCAAATTGTATGCCATCTATGCTCTTAGTCTTCAGTCTTCTCAGGGCCAAGTGGCTTAATTTGTATTTGATTTTTTAAAAATTAATAAAAACAACCTACATTTTCTATCTGTTCAAAAACCTTTTCTGCTGTGTCACATAAGTTTTATCAATACCTGCAAACAGTAGCATGATTTTGTTTTACCTCTTAAACATTTTTTACGTTGACCTGATTCTTGATTGTGCTACACTGAAGTCTTCTCCAAAATGTCAATAGTAATTCTTGAACTTCAATGCATATATGCTAGCTATTTTGCAATTAAACTCTCTTCATTAAAACTTTTGTTCGTGTTTTATCTTTACTGTTCTATTTCGTGATACTCTGAATTTTAATTTTGTTACTTTTGAACTGTAACATTGCTCCATCATTCGTGGCTATGACTTCAATTGCAATGGCTTTCTGCTTTGAATTTTCTGTCTGTGTACTTTGCTTTCATCCTTTAAAATGCTCATTAAAATGTATCTCTCAGTCCCTGCTTTTACTCATCTGACTTAATACCTCCTTATGTAACTTGTTGTCATATTTTATTTTGTGATGTTCCTGTGAAGTGGCGTGGCGTGTCTCATTGTGTTAAGGGTGCATTTAAATTCAAGTTCTTACACTATATTTTTCTCCTTCCATCACTTCTGTCACGAAATCCATGCTTTCTCAGTTTCGTGCTGTAACTTTTTCCAAACCATAGAAACTGCTTATTTCTACTAACATTTCCTGTATGACTTTTAAATCCTAAGTATAAAATACACGGAATGATGGAACCGTGGCATTTGAACTTTTCTGTTTCCAAAAATTTAATTTGTACGTTCGTCTGTGCAATTTTAAATAAAACATTTTAAATAAAATATATACAGCATGAATGCTTCAAAAATATAATTCTTTTTGGATCCAGTATGCAAACAGGACGTTGTAGTTGGCATATATGTTGAGGAATTAAAGTTGTTGTTGTTAACTTGTACTTTATTTTTCTCTGTCTATTTTCAGATACTAAGACAGCCATTGACCATGATGAGTCTCCCCCGCGTACCCCTACAGGCAATGCTCCATCCTCAGAATCTGACATTGATATTTCCAGTCCAAATGCATCACATGATGAGAGTGTAGCGAAAGATGCTTCAATGAAAGACTCTGGAAGTGACCTCTCACACAGGCCAAAACGTCGCCGTTTTCATGAGAGTTATAATTTCAACATGAAATGCCCTACTCCGGGCTGCAATTCTTTAGGTATAAATTGTTTCTATGTCTGCTGAACATTTGCAGAATATTGACAATTCTTTAGACTGTCTACTTGCTAGAAAACTGTAGCAAATAACTGCATTACAGATATTCAACCAAAGGGCATGTTCCAAGTTTGCTACGTTAATGTTCACCTGCTTACACATCAAATGTGATTTTTTGCCATTTCTTTAGTTTCTTTGAGCAATGTGCATTGGTGTAGATGGGAGGCATATTACTTTTTTATGTACTTTTGTTGCTGTTTCTCTTTATGTTGATGCGTAAACATGCTCCTTGGGAAAGAGATGAGATCACAGCCTTATCCCAATGTCTTCTTTGCCATCTTTTCTTGGCTGCTTGACTAGTGCACAAGAGATTTATAATCTGATTTCACCGCCACTCTTCCAGATGGTGTTAGTAAGATCTACACTCTTTCTCCGTGTGTGAACAGTCTGAACAAGCTTTTGTTTGATGTAGAATAAAACTTGCGTGTAAACTTCCTTTGCGAATGCTAGTGTTAGTGCAGGAGCATAGTTTTTCTTTTCCATTTTTAATCCAACCATTTTTACAGTTGTAGTGTAAAGAAGGCAATTTAGGATTCACATAGTTGGTTTTCTGTTGTGCAACAAAATAAACTGGTTGAAAAAAACTCTATCATCTCATAGAAGACCTTACAAATGCGAAGACAGAGAAAATCATAGGTAGTAGGAGAATATATATAATTCCCTGTCTTCTGCTTTTTCAATTATTTATTGAAGTCGGAATCATGTTTTGTTGTAATGGTGAGTGTTTCTGCCCAACAGGATAAACCTAGGGCCAAAATCTAAGGAAGGGGTTGTTAGTGAATACAGCTTTTCATTGGTGTGCTTCTCTCCTTACACCTCTTCACTAATTTTCCTCCCTTATGAGGGCATTAACTACTTTATAGGTAGAATACCCCTGGATCCCTTCTGATAGTTTCACTAAGTACCTTTTTGGTAATGTGTGTGTGCTTAACTGAATTCTGCCTTATTTAGTATCTGCATAGGCACTCTTCTAATATGGAAGACTAAATAGGAACTTCATCTAGCTTACTGAATGTTCTTGCATCAATGCTTGCATAACTAGAGTCATCTGTTTTAGATAGTGCTCACTTCTTGTGATGTGGTTTCTAACCTATTGCCTTTCAACTCTTGTGGAAATGCTACTGTTGGGGAAAAAAAACTAAAAGTTAAAAACTCTAATAATTGCAAGATATACTGTATTGTCTATAAAAAAAGAACTCTCATTTGATGTAATTTAGAATGGAGGATGATTGTTCATGATTTGGTAATATTTAAAGCTGCGTTGCTACAGTTTAAGGTTAACATAATATTTTTGATCCTAAATGTTCTTTCTGTAATCCCTTTTGATTTGGGCCCACAACTGTGTGTTTTTTTGGTAATGCACAGCTCCCCAGGCATAATCAATATTTATAATCAGTATGTTCAGGGATGTTATGATGCACCTCTTCTTTTTTAAAAAAACGGACTTGAATGTGGGCATCCTGGCTCAGGATCACTAGCATTGAACCAGATGTCCCCTTTGCTTTCTAGCTTTATAAATGTGTTCTGATCAACCTGTTCAGAGATGCATTCTAGCTTTATAAGTTAGTTGTGTGAGTATGGTTCGATTGCATACTCAATATGAATCATAATCAATTTTGTTGGACCTCTTAAGTATCTCTTGACTGTAGTTAATTTCATGAATGGTCATGCAGTATTTGTACAGTATGTCCTAAATGGATCAATAGAAACAAGGCAGCTTCTCAACTATTGCTAAAATTGTAATGCTGATACCATGTTTTATTTGAAGATGAATCAAGAACTGACTATGAGTAAAACAATGTTGAAATGTATTTTGACATGTAGTCTTGATAATCATGTGATTATATCATTACTCATGTTGTTAAATCTAGGTCATTTGACTGGAAAGCATGAAAGGCACTTCTCCATATCTGGTTGTCCATTATATCATAATCTGTCTGCAGACGAATGTAAGGTATTGTGGATTTTACATTATATTTTGAAATATTTAACATTAATTCTGTTTGAACATTCTCTTAGCCTCCAATTCTTGATAAAAGGAGGGGCAGATTTTGGGGTTTTCATTACTATAACCACCTTGTTTTATATAATTGATATTAATTTTTTTGACGCTCCGCTGTTCATTTTGAGATCCCTTATAATTATAATTGACTCGATTTGGTGATGGACACAATTGCAAATGATGGGTTTTAAACACAATTCAGTATAGTTTCAAGTCATGATGTGGAGTAAGATTGAGAGAGTTGCATTTCCTCCAAAATTGGTTAATTACTATACATATGCTGAAACCAGGATCCAGTTGGCTAAGTTGGTAAAATGGCTAGTGTTGGACAACAAAAATGCCAACAACACAATTTGATTTCTGTTCCAGCTGAAGTACCTGTCATCTGCATTCTCACTCTGTCACTGAGCATGGAAGGCAATGGAAAACTACTATTGGCAAAAAAGTTATTGAGAGAATGGCTCAGGGTGATGTAAGCAGATAATGACCTGTTTTCAGGCAGAGCATGTGTGAAAACAATGATCATGTACTGAAAACGAATGAGGTTACATTTCAAGCAATGGTACTCATTTCAATCATACATTTATTCAATCATACATTTACAATAGTGTTTGAAATCTTGAAGAACCTATAGTTATTTTGATGCCCATCCACTGGGCACTTCATGATTTGAGGCTTCATGCCTGCAGTCGTGCCAAACAATCAGTGTTATAATCTGTAATCAATGCTTTTAAGAAAAAAGTGGTTTGAATCTTTGGCAGTTGATGTGTTGTTATAATCATTTGTTGTGTTTGCTTGACACTGCATTTATCACACTGCATTTGTATCAATAGTAGAAACTGAATGGAAACCCCACCAACGCTTCTTGAATCCCATCTAACCAGAGCTGGGTAAACCATTATCAGCACAGTCCAAAATCTGAATTTTTAAGTGAGAAGTTTGCTGTAGGAGTGCTTTTGGAGAAACATAGTAAGGGATTGTGTTTTTCAATGGTTTGGGCATGACACAGGGAAGCTAATTAATTCAATATAATATGAGTGTTTTTGCTTTAGTTGCTGGGGGACTTTTCCTGGTAGTTGAAACTTTGCATCTCACTCCAGTGCAGTAGTGATTGGAGAAAGGAA
This sequence comes from Chiloscyllium plagiosum, assembly GCF_004010195.1. NCBI lineage: Eukaryota > Metazoa > Chordata > Chondrichthyes > Orectolobiformes > Hemiscylliidae > Chiloscyllium > Chiloscyllium plagiosum. The sequence goes on from NC_057742.1 coordinate 23,694,364, forward strand.
TGAAGATGTTTGTTACAGATTAACGTGTAGATCTGCATTCACAGAAAAGCTGCATAGCCCTCCCTGTGCTGTGTATGTTTGTGTCCAGCAGAGTTTGAATAGGCTGTATTTGAAAAATGTATATCTCTTGTTGAGCTTCAGTAAGTATTGGAAAGGTGGGACCCATAATTTTGTTAATGTTTACTGATGTTAATTGTGATCCAGGCTGTTTGATAAGTTATCTAGACAGCAGTTTCTTGGCCTTCTGCCCAACTTGTCAGTGCAATAATTATCTGGCTGCTTCTGGGATTCGTAGAGTTTAACTTCTAATTTTCTGCTGTTGATGGTTACAGGTTAGAGCTCAGCAACGTGAAAGGCAGATTGATGACAGGGCATTATCGCAAAGACAAGATGAAAACAACAGGCATGCAACCAGGCATCAGGCAAGTTCTTATTATCGCTGCAGTCAGAAATATCTAAGAAAGATCTGCCTTTCACTTCTTCAGGACACTGTATTTTGCAGACAATTAATTATTTTTGTAGACCACTGCTTTTAAGTAGTCAGTTGGCTCACAGCATGATTCTACATTGGTGAGATAAATAACCAATTAAATTTGATGTTACTGATCAAACAATTCGGAGTCCTCAACTAATAATGATTTCAAATTCCAAATTGAAACTCTGTGGGGTTTCAATGAGAAAATAAAGCTGTTAGATAATCTCAAAAACTCAAATGGTTCATTAATGTTCTTGAAAGAACAAAACCCACCATTTGATTACCCAATGTGTGACCCCAGGATTAGTTGGGAGGTAAGAGACAGGAAAATATGATTGAGAGGGGAAGAAGAGGTAGGAGATAAAGAAGGAAGGAGAGATGGGCAGATTGAAAAGGAATGGGTGTATAGGGATGGAGAATATGTTGGTAACAGAGAAGATGGGAGAGGGTCAGAGATCCAAGGTAATGGTCAGATGGTGGAATTGTTGAATAGATGACATGAATGGGTGGGCTAGACAAGGAGTTGGGGGGCGGGAGAGAAAGAGAGAAGGAAGGGGTAAAAAGAGGGTGAAGGGAGACTGCCAGTGATGGAAAATATTGCAAACAGGGAGTGTTAAGTTATGTAGAGTTTAACTATGGAATGACGTCTTTGAAAAGCAACAGATGCTGAAGTCTGGGGAATGAAGTTAACACAGGAAAATTGATTGAAATTTGTTCCAGCCAACAGTTGAGGCTGGGGTAGTGACAGAATTGTCATAGAGAGCACAGCATGGAAACAGGCCCTTTGGTTCAACTCATCCAAACCAACCAGGTAGTGTTTAGTGTTGATCAGAATTGTTGATCAAAAGGATTCTGCTAAGGTAATGTCTATCTTGTGGGGTTACTCCAAGTAAGGATTGTACATTGTAGCCGTTAGACCTGTAAATGGTCATCTGAACATGTGGGGAAATTAAACTGGTTTCACATTGGTCTCTGTATTCGATGTGTCCAATTTGAGAGAAGGATTGGGTGGAGTGATGATATGCAGCCATTGGTGGTAATTGGTGTTGAGATTTATAGCCATCAGTTGGGAAAGGTTTAATTGGGAAATTAATCATACTGTTTGGAGTAGGAGTTGGAATGAAAATTACATCCGAAAGATAATGTTATCCTGTTGTTAAAAGACACAACAACTGATAGAGGATTGCAAGGATATCCAAGGAAAGATTGAAAGGTAATAATATTGTGGCTACATGCTGATTCTTTCCCTTGACAATTTCTGAGAGTAATTAAAATCATTGATTTAAAAAAGAAACCAGGAAGGTGGATGCTTTCATTTTTGTATATGAGAGATCCAGATCATGTAAAAATTAAAAATTGAATGCACCATCATGCTTCAGGATGGCTTGGAGTTTAATATAATGGTGCTTCAGTTTGGGGATGTAGTTTAATCAAAGATAAAATGCTCAGTTTGCATTTTATTTATACCAGCACACAACCAGGATGATAGCAGTCTTTTCAGTGAACTGAAGAACAGAAGAGTACAGCAACCCCAATACTCAGAGGGAAATTGAGAAACAAACTTAAAAGATCTCAGCTATCTGTCGGAATAATAGGGTAGTTATGGTAGGGGATTTTAACTTTCCGAACATCGACTGGGACTGCCATAGTGTTCAAGGTTTAGATGGAGAGGAATTTGTTAAGTGTGTACAAGACAATTTTCTGATTCTGTATATGGATGTACCTACTAGAGAAGGTGCAAAACTTGATCTACTCTATGGAAATAAGGCAGGGCAGATGACTGAGGTGTCAATGGGGGAGCACTTTGAGTCCAGCGACCATAATTCTATTCGTTTTAAAATAGTGATGGAAAAGGATAGACCAGATCTAAAAATTGAAGTTCTAAATTGGAGAAAGGCCAATTTTGACGGTATTAGGCAAGAACTTTCGAAACCTGATTGGAGGCAGATGTTCGCAAAGGGACAGCTGGAAAATGGGAAGCCTTCAGAAATGAGATAACAAGAATCCAGAGAAAGTATATTCCTGTCAGGGTGAAAGGGAAGGCTGGTAGGTATAGGGAATGCTGGATGACTAAAGAAATTGAGGGTTTGGTTAAGAAAAAGAAGGAAGCATATGTCGGGTATAGACAGAATAGATTGAGTGAATCCTTGGAGGAGTATACTTAAGAGTGAAATCGGGAGGGCAAAATGGGGACATGAGATAGCTTTGGCAAATAGAATTAAGAAGAATCCAAAAGGTTTTTATAAATATATTAAGGACAGAAGAGTAACTAGGGGGAGAATAGGGCCCCTCAAAGATCAGCAAGGCTGCCTTTGTGTGGACCCACAGAAAATGGGGGAGATACTAAATGAATATTTTGCATCAGTATTTACTGTGGAAAAGGATATGGAAGATATAGACTGTAGAGAAATAGATGGTGACATCTTGCAAAATGTCCAGATTACAGAGGAGGGACTACTGGATGTCTTGAAACGGTTAAAAGTGGATAAATCCCCAGGACCTGATCAGGTGTACCCGAGAACTCTGTGGGAAACTAGAGAAGTGATAGCTGGGCCTCTTGCTGAGATATTTGTATCATCGATAGTCACAGGTGATGTGCCGGAAGACTGGAGGTTGACAAACGTGGTGCCACTGTTTAAGAAGGGCGGTAAAGACAAGCCAGGGAACTATAGACCGGTGAGCCTGATCTCGGTGGTGGGCAAGTTGTTGGAGGGAATCCTGAGGAACAGGATGTACATGTATTTGGAAAGGCAAGGACTGATTAGGGATAGTCAACATGGCTTTGTGCGTGGGAAATCATGCCTCACAAACTTGATTGAGTTTTTTGAAGAAGTAACAAAGAAGATTGATGAGGGCAGAGCAGTAGATGTGATCTGTATGGACTTCAGTAAGGCGTTTGATAAGATTTCCCATGGGAGACTGATTAGCAAGGTTAGGTCTCATGGAATACAGGAGAACTAGCCATTTGGATACAGAACTGGCTCAAAGGTAGAAGATAGAGGGTGGTGGTGGAGGGTTGTTTTTCAGACTGGAGGCCTGTGACCAGTGGAGTGCCACAAGGATCGGTGCTGGGCCCTCTACTTTTTGCCATTTACATAAATGATTGGATGTGAGCATAAGAGTACAGTTAGTAAGTTTGCAGATGACACCAAAATTGGAGGTTAGTGGACAGCGAAGAGGGTTACCTCAGACTACAACAGAATCTTGACAAGATGGGCCAATGGGCTGAGAAGTGGCAGATGGAGTTTAATTCAGATAAATGTGAGGTGCTGCATTTTGGCAAAGCAAATCTTAGCAGACTTATACACTTAATGGTAAGGTCCTAGGGAGCGTTGCTGAACAAAGAGACCTTGGCGTGCAGGTTCATAGCTCCTTGAAAGTGGAATCGCAGGTAGATAGGCTAGTGAAGGCAGCGTTTGGTATGCTTTCCTTTATTGGTCAGAGTATTGAAATTATGAGGGGCATGGATAGGATAAATAAACAGTCTTTTCCCTGGGGTCAGGGAGTCCAGAACGAGAGAGCATAGGTTTAGGGTGAGAGGGGAAAGATATAAAAGAGACCTAAGGGGTAACTTGTTCACGCAGAGGGTGGTACTTTGTATGGAATAAGCTGCCAGAGGATGTGGTGGAGGCTGGTACAATTGCAACATTTAAGAGGCATTTAGATGGGTATATGAATAGGAAGGGTTTTGAGTGATATGGGCCGGGTGCTGGCAGGTGGGACTAGATTAGGTTAGGATATCTGGTTGGTATGGATGAGTTGAACCGAAGGGTCTGTTTCCATGCAGTACGTCTCTATGACAATTTTGAAAAGCCTTATTAGGTCTGCCTTAGTCTATCTCTTCAAAGAAAATGATTCTACCTTTTCCAATCTATCTTCCAAACTGAAGTTTCTTATCCCTGGATCTATTCCATTGAATCTTTTCTGCATATTTCACATGCTTCCAAGATCATTTCCTCTATACAGTTAGAGACCAGTTCGGCGAATCTCCTTTTTCTTGTATTAATAAGGAAGTTGCCTGGTCTAGAGGGAAGGTCTTATGAGGAAAGACTGAGAGACTTGGATCTGTTCTCATTGGAAAGAAGAAGGCTAAGAGAGGATTTGATAAAGACATACAAGATGATCAGAGGATTAGATGGGGGAGATGGTGAAAGTCTTTTTCCTAGGATGATGATGTCAGCTTGTACGAGGGGGCATAACTACAAATTGAGGGGTGATAGATTTAAGACAGATGTCAGAGGCAGGTTCTTTACTCAGAGAGTGGTAAGGGCGTGGAATGCCCTACCTGCCAATATAGTTAACTCAGCTACATTGGGGAGATTTGAACAATCCTTGGATCAGCACATGGATGAAGATGGGATAGTATAGGGGGACGAGCTGAGAATAGTTCACAGGTCGGTGCAACATTGAGGGCCGAAGGGCCTGTTCTGCACTGTGTTGTTCTATGTTCTAACAATCAGATGGTGAAAGTTAAAATTTGATGATCCTCCTTTACCACCAATATAACACCACTTCCTCAACCTGTCCCATGAACTTCAACGCATATTTTCCAACACCACTCTGACCTAAACAATCTCACATTTAGGTCCATGTCCTGTTACGCCCTTTTGAGTTGTACTCTTCATTTTATTCTCATTCTGTCTTCCTTCAAAGATGAATTACCTCCCCATCCTCCACATTGAACTTTAGCTGACCACTTCTTCCAGCGACATGTGTACAGAGGAACCTTGATTATCTTAAGGACACAGGCAGGGAATATCGGTTGATCGACTGCCGGATGTTCAGGGTTCCTTTGTATTTCCTTTTTGAAATTCTGAACTTTCTTCCTTTTGGTGTATTCTCCACAAATTCATGCCCTGTTCTACACTAAGGTCTAGAACATTAGTTTATATATCATAAAAAGCAAAGGTACCACATTGACTTCTGGGGAACTCCACTACACACCTTACCTGACCTGCAAAACATCTGTTAGCCATTACTGCCTGCTTGCTAGTTGCTATTGTGTCATTCCATCCGCTATGCTCACAAGCCTCTTGCGCTGCAGTGTTTCAAACTTCTTTTGAAAGTCCACATACACCACATCAGCAGTGTTGCCTTCATCGCTCTCCTCTATTACTCTTCAAAAAACTTCAAATCAGTTGACCACTATTTAAATACTACTAGGCTTTCCTTAATTCACCTGCATTTGTCCATGTGACAATTTTGTCAGGAATTATGTTTTCCTAGATGTTTTACCATAATTAAACTGATCGGCCTGCAGTTACTGAGCTTATCTTTACACCCTTTTTGCACAAGGGTGCGATGCTGCAATTCTTCAGTCTTCTAGCATCACTCTGGATCTAAGAACAACTGAAAAATTATGGTCAGTGTTTTAGCAATTTCTATTTTCACTTCAATTCATCGAATCCCCATAATGTGGAAACAGGCCATTTAGCCAATTGAGTCCACATCAACCCTCCGAAGGGCATCTCATCCAGACCCACCCCCCCATCCTATCCCTGTAACCCAGCATTTCCCATGTCCAATCCACCTAGTCTGCACATCCTTGGATACTATGAGCAATTTAGGATGGCCAACCCACCTAACCTTTACACGGAGTGCGGAGGGAGGAAACCGGACCTATCGCAAGAAACCCACGTACATATGAGGAGAATGTGCAAACTGCACAGTCATCTGAGTGTGAAATTGAACCCGGGTTCCAAGCACTGTGAGGCAGCAGTGCTAACCACTGAGCCACCATGCTGCCCTCGATATGATTGGATGCATCTCATGGTGCCTAGTGCCTTATCGACAAGCATAGATAGCCTACCCAATTAGAGTAATTATCACAGTTCAGTTATGAAAAGCAAAATTAACTTCATAGCATCGCCGACAAGCAATAAATGTTGCAATCACTCAACGTTTTCAACAATAACGAGTTTAATAAAATGGACCTGAAGCTCTATTTACCTGACTCAGTGTTTTCAATCTTAGCAAATCTGAATCTTCAAGTTAAAAAAACCAAAAGAACAGTGGATACTGGAAATCCTGGCAGGCCTTTTCTGTTAACGTTTTGGGTCCAGTGACTCCTCTTCAGAACATTCTGAAGCTGACCTGAAATATTAACTTTGATTTTTCTTCACAGGTGTTGCCAGACCTGCTGAGATTTTCTAGCAATTTCTGTTTTTTGGTTCTAGATCTTCAAGTATTAGAGTAACATATAGGAAATAATATAACAGCAGATCTGAAAGTACAAGGGATATGAACCATCAAAGAAGGAAAAGTTCGTGTTTTAGATAGTACCATCATTTGCATACCTTTATAGCATACTGACTTGAGAGTAGGTGGGGAAATAACTAAATATAACTAAAACAAGTTAAATTTTAATAGGCATAGGGAATTCTGGAGGATTCTCATAGGAGGATTCTGGATGATCCAAGATAGAAGATGGGAAAGATCTCTGGCTGTAACAGCTGCTCCTTTTTCTTTTGAGGTGTTTTAGGTGTTGGACATGATTTCCTTGAATTCCAGGAGCAGCAATTACTGTTTTGCATGCTGTTGCATTGTTTTGGAACTTTTGGAGAAAAAAAAAGCCAAAACAACAGCACTTTTAAAAGGGAAGAACAGACAAAAGAAGCATATGGTGAGGTCAGTGCAGGAGAGGCACAGACAAAGAAACCCACATTGCTAACTGACAGAGTTAGCAGTTCCTGCCTTTGCTGTTGAATTCATGTATCGCTCGACATCGGAGTGCGTTTGGGAAAATTAAAAAAGTGAAATTCGCAACTGATATTGGAGGAACCTGTCTGGCAGCAGTCACAGCACAGAAGTAGATAAGTGGATTTTAAGCGTGGCCTTAAAATAAGTCTGCAGTAGTGAGTAGAATGGATTCTTTGTTGATTTTATGTTTTATTGAGCTATGTCTCTTGATTAAACTAAAATATAAGCCATAAATATTAATTTAACCTGGAGCAGTGTTTTGTAGAGGAATAAGACAGTGCTATTTTCTGGGTCTATAGATTGAAAGAAGCAAAAATGGACCTCAGAGTGATATGCTCTTCTTGTCGGATGTGGAAGTGTAGGGAGAGTTTACAGGTTACTGAGGATTATATCTGCAATACATGCCGTTGTTGTGAATCCTATCAGATCGAATGGATCGATTGGAGATGCAGTTAGAGGCAGTGAGGAATTTACAAGAGCAAAGGGATGTGATGGATGGCAGTTATAGAAAGGGGGGTTGGGGGAAGAGTCTCAGATACAGTCACATAGATGGGTTAACTCCAGGAAAGGTAAGAGAGGTAGGCAGGTAGTGCAGGAGTCTTCTGTGGCTATCCCCATTTCAAACAAGTATGCTGTTTTGGAAGATGTAGGGGGTGATGGATTCCCAGGGGAACATAGCATGAACAGCCAAGTTTCTGGTATTGAGACTGGTTCGAATGTAATGAGAGGTTCGTCGGGTTCCAAGCAATTGATTGTGAGGGGACTCCCTAGTCCGAGGTGCAGACAGACATTTCTGTGGCCAGAAGCGAGAAATCAGAATGGTGCGTTGCTTCCCTGGTGTCAGGATCAAGGATGTCTCAGAGACGGTGCAGAATGTTCTCACAGGGGAGAGGGGCCAGCAAGAGGTCATTGTCCACGTTGGAACCAACGACATAGGAAGGGAAAAGGTTGAAATTCTGAAGGGAGATTACAGAGAGTTAGGCAGGAATTTAGAAAGGAGATCCTTGAGAATAGTAATATCTGGGTTACTCCTGGTGCTACAAGCTAGCGAGGGCAGGAATAGAAGGATAGAACAGATGAATGCATGGCTGAAGAGCTGGTGTACGAGAGAAGGATTCACATTTTTAGATCATTGGAAACTGTTTTGGGGTCGAAGTGACCAGTACAAGAAGGACGGATTGCACCTAAATTGAAAGGGGGCTAAGGTACTGGCAGGGAAATTTGCTAGAGCTGCTCAGGGTGATTTAAACTAGTAAGGTGGAGGGGTGGGACCCAGGGAGATAGTGAGGATAGATTTCCATCTGACACTGGTACAGTTGAGAACAAAGACGAGTGAAACAATCAGGGCAGGCAGGGACAAAGCAGAGAACAAGATAGGACTTATAAACTATTTATTTCAATGCAAGAGGCCTAACGGAAGGCAGGTGAACGCAGGGCATGGTTAGGAACATGGGATTGGGTATCATAGCAATGTGGAAACATGGCTCAGGGATAGACAGGACTGGCAACTTAATGTTCCAGGATACAAATGCTATAGGAAGGACTGAAAGGGTGGCAAGAGAGGAAGGGGAGTGATAAGGATAGCATTATAGCTGTTCTGAGGGAGGATATTTCCAGAAATACATCCAGGGAAGTTATTTGGGTGGAACTGAGAAATAAGAAAGGGATGATCACCTTATTGGGATTGTATTATAGACCCCCTAATAGTCAGAGGGAAATTGAGAAGCAAATTTATAAGGAGATCTTAGTTATCTGTAAGAATGATAGGATGGTTATGGTAGGGGATTTTAACTTTCCAAACATCGACTGGGACTGCCGTAGTGTTAAGGGTTTGGATGGAGAGGAATTTGATAAGTGTGTACAAGAGCGTTTTCTGATTCAGTATGTGGATGTACCTCCTACAGAAGGTGCAAAACTTGACCTATTCTAGGGGAATAAGGCAGGCCAGATGACTGAGGTGTCAGTGGGGGGGTCACTTTGGGGCCCGCGACCATAATTCTATTCGTTTTAAAATAGTGATGGAAAAGGATAGACCAGATCTAAAAGTTGAAGTTTGAGGAAGGCCAATTTTGACATTCTGATGTTTGCAGGTAAAGGGATGGCTGGAAAATGGGAAGCCTTCAGAAATGAGATAACGAGAGTCCAGAGAAAGTGTATTCCTGTTAGAGTGAAAGGAAAGGCTGGTAGGTATAGGGAATGCTGGATGACTAAAGAAATTGAGGGTTCGGTTAAGAAAAAGTAAGAAGCATATGTCGGGTATAGACAGGATAGATTGAGTGAATCCTTAGAAGTGTGTAAAGGCAGTAGGAATATACTTAAGAGAGAAATCAGGACGGCAAAAAGGGGGCATAGCTTTGGCAAATAGGGTTAAGGAGAATCCAAAGTGTGTTTACAAATACATGAAGGACAAAAGGGTAACTGGAAGAGAATAGGGCCCCTCAAAGATCAGCAAGGTGGCTTTTGTGTGGAGCTGCAGGAAATGGGGAAGATACTCAACGTGTATTTTGCATCAGTATTTACTGTGGGAAAAGAGCATGGAATGTAGGGAAATAGATGGTGACATCTTGCAAAATCTCCATATTACAGAGGAGGAAGTGCTGGATGTCTTGAAACGGTTAAAAGTGGGTAAATAGCCAGGGCCTGATCAGGTGTACCCTAGAACTCTGTGGGAAGCTAGGGAAGTGATTGCTGGGCCCTAACTGAGATATTTGTATCATTGATAGTCACAGATTAGGTGCTGGAAGACTGGAGGTTGGCCAGCACGGTGTCACTGTTTAAGAAAGGTGGTAAGGACAAGCCAGGGAACTATAGACCAGTGGACCTGACATCGGTGATGGACAGGTTGTTGGAGGGAATCCTGGGGGACAGGGTGTACATGTATTTGGAAAGGCAAGGACTGATTAGGGATAGTCAACGTGACTTAATCTGTGGGAAATCGTGTCTCACAAACTTGATTGAGTTTTTGAAGAAGTAACAAAGTGGATTGATAAGGGCAGAGCGGTAGATATGATCTATATGGGCTTCAGTAATGCATTCAACAAGGTTCCCCATGGGAGACTGGTGAGCAAGTTTAGACCTCATGGAATACAGGAGAACTCGCCATTTGGATACAGAACTGGCTCAAAGGTAGAAACCGAGGGTGATGGTGGAGTTTTTCAGACTGGAGGCCTGTGACCAGTGGAGTGCCGCGAGGATCTGTGCTGGGTCCACTACTTTTCATCATTTATACAAATGGTTTGGATGTGAGTGTAAGAGTTATCATTAGTATGTTTGCAGATGAGGTGTAGTGGATCGCGAAGCAGCTTACCTCAGATTACAACAGGATCTTGATCTGATGGGCCAATGGGCTGAGAAGTGGCAGATGGAGTTTAATTTAGATAAATGTGAAGTGCTGCGTTTTGGAAAGGCAAATCAGGGCAGGAGTTATACACTTAATGGTAAGGTCCTAGGGAGTGTTGCTGAACAAAGAGACCTTGGAGTGCAGGTTCATTGTACCTTGAAAGTGTAGTCGCAGATAGATAGGATAGTGAAGAAGGCATTTGGTATACTTTCCTTTAATGGTCAGAGTATTGAGTGCAGGAGTTGGGAGGTCATGTTGCGACTGTACAGGACATTGGTTAGGCCACTGTTGAAATATTGCGTGCAATTCTGGTCTCATTCCTATCGGAAAGATGTTGTGAAACTTGAAAGGGTTCAGAAAAGATTTACAAGGATATTGCCAAGGTTGGAGGATTTGAGCTGTGGGGAGAGGTTGGATAGGCTAGGGATGTTTTCCCTGGAGCGTCGGAAGCTGAGGGGTGACCTTGTAGAGGTTTATAAAATTATGAGGGACATTGATAGGATAAATAGACACAGTCTTTTCCCTGGTGTGGGGGAGTCCAGGACTAGAGGGCATAGGTTTCGGGTGAGGGGGGAAAGACATAGAAGGGACCTAAGGGGCAACTTTTTCACGCAGAGGGTGTTACGTGTATGGAATGAGCTGCCAGAAGAAGTGGCAGAGGCTAGTACAATTACAACATTTTTTAAAAGGCATCTGGGTAGGTATATGAATAGGAAGGGTTTGGAGGGATATGGTCCAGGTGCTGGCAGGTGGGACTAGATTAGGTTGGGATATCTGGTCAGCATGGACGAGTTGGACCGAAGTGTCTGTTTCCGTGCTGTACATTTCTATGACTCTAAATGCAGGGAAAATGTTTATGGAGTTTAGAGGGAAAGCGTAGAAAACATTTATTTTAAGTTCAAATACCAGTGGTTTGAATCTGGTTGGAAGAAAATATATCTTTGGGGTCATCAAACTATGTCCTTGCACTTATACTAGAGATAATGCAAGTCAGTACGGGGTGCAACAATAAAATGAAATTTTGAACCATTGGCGTGTTCGGGATGTGATCCTCAGCACATGGATAGCAATAGATTGGTCAATAGCAGAGGTCTCTGACGGTCTAATTTCAACCACGTTCTCTTGCAGTGCTCACATCAAACATCATGCTTTTGCATGATTTTTGTATATGGAAGGTGCCTGGCTGGAGAAAAGTGCACGCTCTTAAAAGCTTTTGCCAGCTTATTGAATAGTATTTTAGTTTGGTCTAGATGCACTATTGCTGCAGAGTAAACAAAGATTTGTGGTGGCAGTGCAAATAAATAGACACGAAACTGATGTGTGAACTAGTATATTTCAATACTAGAGACATGGGAGGCTGTTCAGCTCATTATAAGAATCCCTAAGTGTTGAAGTAGGCCATTCAGCTCATCAAGTCCTCACTGACCCTCTGAAGACTATCCCATCCAAACACACACCCAACCCTATCCCTGTAACCAACATTTACCATGCTTAATCCATCTAACCTGTACATTCCAGGACACTCTGGGCAATTTAGCATGTCCAAACCACATAACCTGCATACCTTGTGGGAGGAAACTGGAGCACCTGGAGGAAACCCACGCAGACACAAGGAGAATGTGCAAACTCTGCACAGACAGTTGCCCAAGGGTGGAATTGAACTAGGTTATCTGGTGCTGTGAGGCAGCAGTGCTTATCACTGAGCCACTGTGCCACCTCATTTATGACCATGTGGACTCCCTGCAAGAGCAGCTCAGCTGATCCTGTTCCCTGGATATTCTTTGTGTACTTGCAGTTTTTATTTCCTTCAGCTACTTATTTTGTACTTCCGAGCAGGATGAAGAAAAATGACAGGGAAACTGTTGCAACCCATATCCGATATCCAAGCAATGCAAGCCAATTTGGGTCCTTAGAAACAAATTGTGACCACAGAAGTGATCTCCTGTGTCTCCACACTTGAATACAGCCACCATTTTTGAATCACTTGAGGTGTGAATCCAGTAGCATGACCAACAACAGAATGGTGTCATGAACTACAATGTGAAGCAGTAATGATGAGTTGTGAACCTGAACTATGTGAAAAGGAACTAAAAATGCACAACTTTGATGCAAAATGAGAAAATGAATTTCTGTTCACAAGTGTAAAAGATGTGTTTGCATTGCATGTAATTAAAATTTACCAATAAGTGAAAGGGACAGTGTGTAATGATGCCACACAATGATACACGGTAGATCCAAGAATAATCTTCTGTTGAGCAGCATGCTTTGGGCAAAGAAAGTTGATGATCTAAAAGCCGTTTGAAAGCTTAACAGTAATTTTTTTTCTCCAAAGAAGCAGTAAATGGTAAGGCCAGTATTGAAGCTTCATGCATTATTTTCTGGCAAATCATAAGGCATCATTCACAGATAGCGAAGTAATTAAATAAGCAGTGACTGTGTTCATAACGCGTTTTTCGTAAGCTTTAAGAGCGAAGAAGAAATTACAATGGCAATCCAGAGCATGTCACTTGATGCTTCCACAGTAGCGAGATTCATCAAATCGTTGTCCAAAGACATCTTTGAGCAACGACACAGCATCTGAACGAATCTGTGAATGTTTCTGTTTGCAGTTCAATTAATACATTGTGACTGACACAGTCCACTTGGTACTTTCTGTGCGCGTGCTCTGTAAGGATATAAGAACTAAAGTAGGTCTCCCAACCTTTTGACCTTTAAAGAGAATTCGAGTTACATGCTTAAGAAAAACATTCCAGTTAGGTTTTCATCACAATTGATGGTGCACCAGAAATGAGCCTGAATTCTCTCTTCTGTCAGTCATGATGATTTAATCCACCAAGAAACAATAGCAAGTTATCAGCCTTTTCCAAGCAGTGGAAGTTGTTAAGATTATAAACTTGATTTGAACAAGAGCCCTGCAGCGCAAGTTGTTTAAATCCTTACTCAACAAACTGTGTTGCCTATAGTGAACTAATCCTCAATGCTGTTGTGAGGTGGTAAGGTCGAGGGAAGGTCATGCAAAGATATTTTGACCTAATACCTGAAATCATCACTTTTCTTAAATCAAAGAATGAAGTGTGGTACAAACTGTCCAACAGTGCATGTTTGCTTCACTTGTGTTAGAATCGTTAGTTGCTCCCACTGACAGTATAGGAAATCTGATAGAAGGTTGACTGTGCCAAGACAAGTTCCAGACTGCCAGATCAGCCGAACTTGTTTAGGCTTGCTGAGTAACCCTGTGACCACTACAGGAAAGTCATTGTTTGACATAGATCTGCCTACAAACCCTGCAAACATGCTTAAATGAATGAGCAAGTTACACATGCTGCTAATTGGAGACAAACTGAAGTTAATATAGTAAATGGAAAACTGGTCCAAAATTTTGCTGTATATTATAAAATATTCAGCACTGGTCAGATGCCAAAATCTCTCTAAAAGATAATGTGCAAGGCATTCTTCCAAATTTAATAAGCTAGCTAACATTGTTACAGTATAAAGGTGAGTTAAGGGCAATATTATCTTAACATATTCAAGTCTAATGACCTCTAACTTAGAAATATGCTTTTTGCATTGATCAAAAAAAAATCATAGAACAAAAAAAAAATTGGCAACATAGATTTTTACTCGAGTTTTCTGTATTTTTAGACTAGGCTGTATAAGTATTGCACTTAAACCCATCTCATCTTTAGGCTCCAACAGAGAAACAGTTAAGATACAAAGAAAAGGTGACAGAACTTCGGAAGAAAAGGAATTCAGGGCTGACCAAAGAACAAAAAGAAAAATATATGGTGAGATTTCTGTGAAAACTTTTTGGCAAATTTTATTCCTTCAGACCTGTGTTTCCAGCTGTTGTAAAGTTCATCTTTTTCAAAAATGTAGTATTATGTAAAATTAGTCACATGACCAAATAAAGATCTGGCATAGTTTTAATGACCCTAAGTCAAAAAGGAATTTTCTATTTCCTGCCCACATGACTAACTGGTCATTTTTTTAAAAATCTGGTTTCAGAAAATGCTGGAATCTATCAGTGAGGTTATAGCTAGATACTGAAAAATCACAATTCAATCAAGGCAGAGTCAACATGATTTTGTGAAGGGGAGATCAGGTTTGACTAAGTTATTGGAGTACTTTGAGGAACCAAAAAGTAATGTTGATGAAGGGGAATCTGTTGACACTGACTACTTGGATTGGATGCTTGGCAGTGACCATTTCCAAAAAGAGACATGTGGAAGCATCTTCTCAATATTTACCCTGTCAAGACCCTCAGAATATGTTATGTTTCAAGAAAATTCTTCTTAACTGGAATAAAGGCCTAACCTGCTTAGTTATTCTTGATAAGTTAAACCTTTCATCCCAAAAATCAGGCTGTATCGATTACCAGTGCCAGTGTGCTCTTCCTTAAATATGGGGACCAAAACTCCAAGTGCAGACTCAGCAACAACTTGTACAGTTGTAACAAGACATTGCTATTCTTAAACTCCAATCCCGAAGCAAAAAAGGACAAAATTCTATTTGCCACCTTATTTACTTGCTGCACTTGTTTGTGTTTCATGCACAAGACCATACAGATCTTTCTGGGCTCTACTTTTTTGTGATGTCTCTATTCATTTCAGTAAATAATCTGCCTTTTGATTCTTCGTTCCAAAACGCATGACCTCATTCTTCTGCACTTTAAACTGCATGTGCCATCTTTTTGCCTATTTACTGAGTTTATCAATAACTCCTTGTAAATTTCTTATGCTGTTATGACAATGTGGCCTCCCAGGAATTTTGGATATATCGCACACCTTACCCCCATTTCTCTTCAAATTATTAATTTAGATATTAAATAATTAAGAGAATCAACCTCATCCTGTGGCACTCCACTTGCTCTATCTTTGCAACCTGAAAAAAGACCCATTAAACCTGAAATTCTGTCTTCTGTATGCTAACCAATCCTTAAATCATGTAAATACATTATTCCCAATGCGGTGAGCTCCTATTTTGTGCAATAGCCTTTGTATGTGGCACCTTATTGATTGCCTTCTGGAAATCCAAATACAATGCATATACTGATTTGCCTTTGTGAACTTCATTTGTTTTATCTCTTTTCACAAAACCATGTTGACTCTGTTTGATTACGTTCAGCTTTTCTAACTTCTCCTGTTATTGTCTCCTTTAATGATGGCAGATGTTAGGATAACTGGCCTATAATTCGATCTCCTTCCCTTCTTGACAGAGGAACACTTTTGCAGTTTTCCAGTCTGCTGAAACTGTCTTGGAATCCAGAGGGTTCTGGACTATTTCGAGCAACACCTCCATTATCTTTGCAGCTATTTCCCTTAAAACCTTTGGAAGCAGTCCACGAGGTCCTGACAACTAGACTGCCTTTAGTCCCATTGGTTTCTCAAATACTTGGGGTCTCATGGTAGAGACTGTTGCAAGACCTTTTCTCCCAATAGCACTGGGCATAACTAGTATCTTTGGGATATTTATAGTGTCCTCTGCCATGAAGACCAATGCAAAATATTGGTTAAAGTTATCTGCCATTCTTTGAATTCCTATTAATAATTCCCCAGTAGCATCCTCCAAGGTCCCACATGTATTGAGCTACTCTATTTATTAGGTTCCCTACAGTGTGGAAATGGGCCATTTGACCCAACAAGTCCACACCAACCCTCTGAAGAGTAACCCACCTTGAACCATTCCCCTACATTTACCCCAGACTAATGGGCCTAACACTAGGGGCAATTTAGCATGGCCAGTTCACCTGATTTGACCATCTTTGAGAGCACCCATAGGAATCCCACGCAGACAATGTGCGAACTCAACACAGACAGTGGACTGAGGTGGGAATCAAACTCTGGTCCCTGGCACTGTGAGGTTGTAGTGCTAACCACTAAGCCACCGTGCTGCCCTATAATTCTTAAGTGGTTGATCCTAGCACAGACTTCAGCTCCGAATCCCTGCAGTATGGGAACAGGCCCTTTGACCCAGCAAGTCCACACTGACCTCTGAAGAGTAACCCACCCAGGCCCATTCCCACACCCTACATTTTTACCCCTGATAAGGCACATAACCTACATATCCCAGGACACTATGGGCAATTTATCATGGCTAATTTACCTAACCTGCACATCTTTGGATTGTGGGAGGAAACCCACACAGACGCAGGGAGAATGTGCAACTCCACAGACAGTTGCCTGGGCTGGAATCGAACCCAGGTTCTTAGCACTGTGAGGCAGCAGTGCTAACCACTGAGCCACCATGGTGTATGTATACCTCTAAAAGCTGAGACCACTTTTGTTTTTATATTTCTTGCCAGTTTACTTTCATGATTAATTTCCTTCCTTTTTATCAGTGATCCACTGTTAGTTATTTAAAAAAAACCCATTAGTTTTGCCACCTCGTAAATGTTAGTTTTTGATTCAATATTTTCTTTGACTGCCTTTGTTAAACTATAAGCAGTTTATCTTTCTCAGAATCTATTTTAATTGGCGCACACTTTCTTCATTTGCTGTAATTGCCCTGTTTCGAGTTATTAATCTTGCAGAGCCTTTAGTTCTATCTTTTTACAATTTTGCAACCTCTAGCATTACCTGTAGGAGCATACTAAAATTTAACATCCCCCCCCATTCCCCCCCATTTCCCCCCAAACTATTTCCCAGTGACTTCACTTCCACTCGGCTTCCTTGACTTTTGGTCAAATGCTGCCTTGACTTCAAGGGCAGTCACACTCTCCTCACCTCTGGAGTTCAGCTCTTTTGTCCATGTTTGCGCCAAGGTTGTAATGAAGTCAAGAGCCGAATAGCCCTGACATAAAAATGGATTTATTCGCATTCATAGGTCCATAATAAAATTGGAAACTAGTGAACTGGAAATTGAACACAAGCAAAAGAACTGAAAGACATAATAATGTTGAATAGGCTGCATTTGTTCTGTTTGTGTAAGAGCAGTCATTAATAGGTTGATAAATTTGTTACTGCAACTTTTCATAGCATTGATATTTGTGGGATGGCCAGTCTCCTAATTTTCTTTTGAAGGAATATGTCTCCTGAAACTTAAGAGACCATTTTAGGAGGAGATGATAGGAGTGGCAATGTCATTGGACGAGTCGTCCGAAACCCCATTCGAATGCTCTGGACGACCTGGGAATTAAAGCTCAGTTAATAAATCTGGAATGTAAAGCTAATTTCAGTAATGGTGATGATTATTAACTATCATTAATTGTTATATAAAAAAAAACTGGTTAACCAATGTCCTTTAGGGAAGGAAATCTAATGTCCTTACCCAATTTGACTCAAACGTAACATCACCAACAATAATGTAGTTGATGCTTAACTGCTCTCAGTTCAGATGCAGTTAAACCTGGGCATCAAGTACTGGTCTTGCAGGTGAACCCTATATTCCAGGAAAGAGTAAAGAAATCATTTTTGAGGAGAAACCTATGCAATTTAACTATTTAACCCTTTAAGCGTGTTCTGCCATTCAGTTAGATCATTTGTTGATTAGGCTATTAACTTAGCAACCTTAATGATGGAGCATATTTTCTAGATGTATTTTATGTGGCAAAGGTGCTCTGTTGAAACTTTGTAGAGTTTCAGGATTAACCTGTTTGCTTTGTTTAATAATTGTGTTTGTTTAATATTAATGACTTATTTATGCCTGTGTAATATTTGTGTGGTTACAAACTCTCAGGAGCACAGACAGATACATGGAAATACGAGAGAACCACTCTTAGACAATCTTACATCTGATTTTGACCTGGAATTATTCCGCAAAGCTCAAGCGCGAGCCTCTGAGGATCTGGTATGATACAATACTTGCTAAAGTATACTTTATACATGGCAGTTGAAGGAGAAAAACTGTTGTTCGATGTGAAAATGCTATTCCATAATGTACATTCAGATTGAAAGAATTTTGTGGTAGAGGTTGTGTCTTTATAGAGTAGTTTTTCAGTTGTTTGAATTTTGTTGCCTATTTGAACTAAAAATTAGTTATCAATTTTAAATTATAATCAATGACTTAAACGATTTCAGATTCTTTGAATCTACATTTTGATAGCTTTTTGAAGATTAGAGAGCAAAATCACTGACACAAATAGAATTGTTGCCTGTAAGTCAAAGGGGGAAAATAAATAGCAAAACCGCTGGCAGTGTCAATATTCTTTAAGCTTTTTAAATCTTTTCTGTTGGTTTGACGAGACATTTTGAATTGATAAACATAGCGTTTCCTAAGGGAAATGATTTGCAAGAGTGGCTGATCTAAATTGAGAACGGGATTTATTTTATTGACAACATTACATTACTAAAATGATCTTGCTTGACAATCCAATGTCTCATCATGTCGAAATAGATTGGAATCTTATAAGAATGTGATTGTCACGAGCTCTCATGAGATTTGAGGCAGACGTAGGTGAGAGGTCTGTCAGAGCCTAAGTTGGGATCGTAGAGTCATAGAGATGTACAGCACAGAAATAGTTGTACCTTTGGTCCAACTTGTCCATGCCGACGAGATATCCTAAATTATTCTAGTCCCATTTGCCAGCACTTGGCCCATATCCTCTAAACCCTTCCTTTTAATATACCCATCCAGATGCCTTTTAAATGTTATAATCTCATGCCATCTTTTGCACTTTTCACAAGTGGTGTGACAGGATGCTGGACAGTTGAAAATTGCCAATTTAAGGGAGTTTGAGGCCTTGTTGATAGACCAATGTGCTTCATTAATATTCGGTTATCTATCTTACTAAAGTTGCCAAGCAAGTCGACATCAAGAAAACCTGACATGGAAACCTGCCAATTTCAGGTCCAAATGACTCCATATTGGATATTTAGGGCATTCTGTAAAGGCCTAGGCAGCAGCCACATGCTGTCCAATCTGATTCTGGCAGCTGATATGTGCCAGCTTTTGCGAGTTCCCCAGACAGACTTCTGATCCAATTAGAGTGCACTTCCTATGCATCAAGGTTGTCCCAGTAACCACCGTTGTCTTCACTTTCTTTCACAGCGGTCACTCACTGAATAGCTGAATGCTTACAGCATACTTGCCTTGCCTTGCCTTTTTGCACTTCCTTCAGCCAGAGATACTAGGCTCATGTTAGATCTGCCTTGCTTTACACTTTAATGCAGACATGGAGGTTGGAAGCTTGTCATGATTGATAGCATGCCTCCATTAAGTAAAGGGGTATAGCCGTTCCTTAGAGTCCTGGCACAGTAAGCCACAGGAAGCCTCCATTACTAGTCCATGAGCTTGGAAACAGTCAGTCATCCACTCAAGGCAGTCACAGTCAGGACAGTGGTTTGAGGAGCTGAACGTAGGGCTGCCCACCACCTGCCTTGGGTCTTTCTGCTTGATGGAGAATATATTCCTCCTGGAATGAGACTGAGACCAGTTTAAAGCAGGTGAGAGTGGGTGACACTGCTACTACCTTTGGTCCAGGTGTGCAAGAGTCCGAAGTGATTGATTAGACAGCACAAAGGATAAACAGGTTAGTGATGTTGGAGGTTGGGATGAATGAGAGTAAATGGGAAAGATATTGCACATCATAATGAAAGTGCTGGAGCATGACCCTTGGTGGGACATGGCTACAGCCTCAAAAACAGAGTGAGAGGTATCAGACAGAAAATAGTGGTACTTAAGGACAGAGTGAAGGAGGCAGTTGACCATCTTTGTATAGTAGTGTGGATTTCCCCAAACGACTAAGACTGTTTGAACATGGGTGCCAACCTTGGACTAAGGTCGTGGTGTGGTACCACTGCTGATGTTGGAGAAAGAGTAAGTTCTGCTTTTGCGCTAACTTGTCCAGCTGGACCTTGAGGTCCCTGCCCATACAGCCAGATGCTGATTTCTGGGGCAAATGTTAGGAGCCATGCAGGGCTGCTTTGGACTGACGGTGCTTGTCTGGATGCACAACAGTTGAAACAGATAGCAGACCCACGAGGGATACTGGTGAATTCTGCATATATCCATCGAGTGGCAGGTTGTTCTGGAAATGGTGTGTGGTTAAATGGGGCCAGTTGATGCAGGGGGTGGGGTCAGTGGTTAATGTGGGAATTTTATTAAGAAACAGTGAGAAAATCCACTAGGCATCGCAGCAGACATCTCTCCAAAAGTCTGCTGTCAATTCAGACAGCCCAAACACAATATGATTTAGTGTACCGTTTCCTGATGCAGTTGAGCTTGGAAATAAACTTGCACCTCTCGTGATTTTATCAGCACTTTCTATAAGCAGCAGCAACATATAAAAAACAGATGTTTCGTTCATTTTAATTCTTTAAGTTTTTAATCGTGAGTTTTGTAATCCTTTCACCTTGAGGTCATCTTGTAAATCAGCCAGGAGTGATTGACATATCCTCTTGCCAAAAGTGTTCCGTAAAATGGGTTTAGCCAGAGTTAACCCAGTTCTTGTAACTATAGATGACAGTAATTTGACATTACATTAATATTGTTTATAATCCAAAAGGAAGCATGATGGCAAAACCAAAGGATAAGTATTGCTTTTCATTCATTCTTGTGACATGGGCATTGCTGGCTAGGTAAGCAGTTATTACCCATCCCTAACTGCCTAGAGGACAGTTGGTGGAGGGTTGTTCTTCAGACTGGAGGCCTGTGACCAGTGGAGTGCCACAAGGATCGGTGCTGGGTCCTCTACTTTTTGTCATTTATATAAATGATTTGGATGTGAGCACAAGAGGTATAGTTAGTAAGTTTGCAGATGACACGAGAATTAGAGGTGTAGTGGACAGCGAAAGAAGATACCTCAGATTACAACAGGATCTTGATCAGATGGGCTAATGGGCAGAGAAGTGGCAGATGGAGTTTAATTCAGATAAATGCGAG
>NC_057742.1:23715733-23761278 GCF_004010195.1 Chiloscyllium plagiosum
GGAAAGATGTTGTGAAACTTGAAAGGGTTCAGAAAAGATTTACAAGGAAGTTGTCAGGGTTGGAGAATTTGAGCTATAGGGAGAGGCTGAAAA
Source organism: Chiloscyllium plagiosum (assembly GCF_004010195.1). Lineage (NCBI taxonomy): Eukaryota > Metazoa > Chordata > Chondrichthyes > Orectolobiformes > Hemiscylliidae > Chiloscyllium > Chiloscyllium plagiosum. Next base: position 23,715,827 of record NC_057742.1, read on the forward strand.
GGATGAGGCTGTTTTCCCTGGAACGTCGGAGGCTGAGGGGTGACCTTAGAGATTTACAAAATTATGAGTGGCATGGATAGGTCTTTTCCCTGGGGTGGGGGAGTCCAGAACAAGAGGGCATAGGTTTAGGGTGAGAGGGGAAAGATAAAGAAGAGACTTAAGGGGTAACTTTTTCACGCAGAGGGTGGTACGTATATGGAATGAGCTGCCAGAGGAAGTGGTGGAGGCTGGTACAATTGCAACATTTAAAAGGCATTTGGATGGGTATATGAATAGGAAGGGTTTGGAGGGATATGGGCCGGCTGCTGGCAGGTGGGATTAGATTGGGTTGGGATACTTGGTCGGCATGGACGGGTTGGACCGAAGGATCTGTTTCCATGCTGTACATCTCCATGACTCTATGACTCTCACTTTGCCCAGATCTCGAGTTGTGTCAGCCAGATCAGATAAGGATGGCAGATATAATCACACATCATTTTTAGACCAGCTTTTTTAATTCCAGATGATTGGAAACTTCACCATCTACTGTGGAATTTGAAACTATATCTTGAGAACAAGTAGCATTTGTTTTCATGTCCCACAATATTACCAACTGCCTTCCCATAGTATGAGGTTTAGGACAGACAACGTATAAAAACTTTTACCCTGTAACTCTTTAATGCTTGATACTGACACTAGGTGGCAGCAATGGTGAAATATTAATGAACAAAGTGCAACCTTACGTTGTAATTTTCTTTGTTTCTAGAAATGAATAATAGAATTTGTTTCAGTTTTCTTTTACTTTAATTGGCTGAATATCTGTTTTTCTCTGCCTTCAGGCAAGGATTCAAAATTCTGAATGCAGACACACTTAGTTCTAATCTCTGATGTGGCATGCTTGTAACATATTTTGTGGAATTTGTAAATGTAATTCACTTTTTATTGAATCCAGATTAAAAAGTGTAACTAATCTGTCAGGGAACTGTGACTACTGCTTGGACAGCACTTGACAATGATGCACAGCTTCAATTTTCTTTCTTTACTTTAGGAGAAGTTAAGGTTGCAGGGCCAAATTACAGAAGGCAGCAACATGATTAAGACCATCGTGTTTGGTCGGTACGAGTTGGATACCTGGTACCATTCTCCATACCCTGAAGAATATGCTCGTCTCGGGAGGCTATATATGTGCGAGTTCTGTCTCAAATACATGAAAAGTCAGACCATCCTTCGCAGGCATATGGTAAGTTGTTTGCCTGCAGAAGCAAATAAAATAATTGAATTGGTTCAGATTTAATTTTGTGATAATTAAACTGCAGTCTGCTTTGTGGCAGATTAGGTGGTGACTGAAATGTAGCAGCATGCACAGGAATTAAATCTAAATAGAGTAGAATGAAGAATCCATTACTTGCCCTCTAATAAAATAATCAGCTTCTTGTTTTCATAGTTTCAGTATAAATCAAATTTCCTAAGCAAGTAAAGATGATGGTTGACTTATGGTTTAGCAGTTAAGTGCTTCTTCTGACATCCCCTGTGTGTGCTGGTTAGCTTCTGAATCAAACTGAACAGAATCTCCTAAGGAATATAGTGGCAGCTGTTCAGTTTGAGGTATTGAGCCAAATAGTTGGAAATTACTGGCCTGAAACATAGATTGGGTCTTTTTCTTCGGGCTGAAGGCATCAGTCTTGCTAAAAGCTACAAGTGTCTTTCTGTCTGATGGAAATCCGTTTATTTTTCTAATTCCTCAATTGCTAATTACTTGTCATCTATCCAACAGACAGACTGACCCCTGCACTTTAAAGCCGTTTGGAATCTGCATGCTGTTCATGTTTACTCTCCATAGATGCTGCCTGACTTCCTGAGTTTTTCCAGTAACTTGTGATTTTGTTCCTTATTTAATCATGTTGGCTCAAACTCTATATTATAAATATATCAGAACAAAAGTATAATGTTGTGTTGTATAAGGTTTTTGCTACCTACATAAGTAATCATGAATGCTTAGAACTGCTTCAGCACAGAAATGAGTTAATTGTCAATTTCTGGCTTGGTTTAAGATTAACTTTGACTTTAAAATAATCAGCACAATGTAGATTTTTAATATATATAACAAAAATTCATTTGGAACTGCAGAGTTAGAGTTTCACTGAAAAAAAATCATTTTGTTAAACTTTTTGTCTTGTACTCGAGACATTTTGCCAAATTACAAATTTAAGGAAAAAAACGTTGTAATGCATGAGAAAAGAATTCTGATTGGTTGGCAAGTGGATTCTCATTAGTAGAGGTATTGCCATGGCAAATTTGCCATTCTGCTGAATGACTGTTAACAGACAAGCTTTACGAAATTTTAAACCAGGCCTAATTAGTCGGGGTATTACACTGAAACATGAGCCAGGGAATGGCTGTCATCCATTTTGTTGAGTTCTAACAGGTGCAGTGGAGAACACTTGTTTCTACCTGCAAAGAACATAGCCCTCTTTGTTAAATCTATACCCTCTAGTACATGCAAGTGCACCACACTGAGAGTCCAGCTGACAATCCTAAATCAATTGTCAACATTATTTACTCTCTTATTCAAGATTGTCTGCAGACCTCACTTTCTCATCAAACATTGCCCAATTGCAAAATCACATCTAATGCCAAAGACTTAGCAGATTGATCAAACAAGATAAGCCTTCAGCTGTTTGCAGCAAGCAAGGTTGTGTTCAACCAGCCTGCACTTGTAAAACTTGCAACACGATGTTTGACATTAAATGTGATTCTAATGTTGGACAGGCATATCAAAAAGTGGAGATTATTGTTGTCTGGTAAATCGTGACTTTAAACTCAGGTTTGTGATCCAGGTCCTCTCATTTTCGTTTGCTGTGTCAGCTAGAGTCTGAGCTGGCACTTTGCAGATGATAGGTTTTGTTGTCTACATTTGCCTCATTGAGGAGAAAGATCTCTAGATATGGCAACGGTCCAGTTCACCATACATCCAGAGTCACAGTAGCTGCTTTGGGTTACTGGACTCTGATGTTTGCTGCTGCCGAGCCTATACTATTTTCTACCCCCCTCCACACCCAGAGTCTGTCTCTATCCCAACTTTGAGTCAGACTCATTCTATTTCCAAAGTAGGAATTGATAAAATACTGCATGGACTGACTGCGTACAGATTGTATGTATGCTTTTTGAACAATGATCACCTCGCCAAAATCTTTCCTACGCCTCCACTTCTCGCCTTTAAACATCCGCCAAACCTTAAACAACAATGTTTGCAACAAACTGCCCATTCTTCAGGACAACATCGACCACAATACCATATAAACCTCTCATGGCAACCACTGCAAGACGTGTAAGTGTGTCAACATGGATGCTACCATTACACGTGGGGACACCACCCACCATGTACGCAGCAGGTACTCATGTGGCTCGGCCAACGTTGTCTATCTCGTACGCTGCAGGCAAGGATGCCCCGAGGCATGGTACATTGACGAGACCAAGCAGACGCTACAACGGCTGAATGGACACTGCACAACAATTGCCGGACAGGGATGTTCCCTCCCAGTCGGAGAACACTTCAGCGATCAAAGACATTCAACCTCGGATCTTCGGGTAACCTTCCTCCAAGACGGATTTTAGGATACGCAACAGCGCAAAGTTGGTGAGCAGAGGTCGATAGCCAAGTTCAGTACCCATGAGGATGGTCTCAACTGGGTTTCTTGGATTTGTGTCGCACTACAGGTGACCCTACTACACAATACACTTCACACACACACTCACACACTCTTACACAAGATCACAATCACACAGACCCTCTCTCATACACACATGCTGTCTCTCAGACACACATACACCCCACAGTAACGTTCATACCCTCTCACAGGCTATACTCTGTCACACCTGTGCATACGTCTGTGCGCTCTCACACTCTGTCTCGTCCCCGTCCCTCCCTCACATGCATGCACTCTCATGTATAAGACTGTGGGGTGAATTTGCATTTGCAGATACATTCTATTTTGTTCAAAAAACATACAATCTGTGGGCAGTCAGTCCATGTGACATTTTATCAATTCCTACTTTGGAAATAGAACCAGTCTGACTTGAGGTTGAGATACAGACAGACTCTTACCTCACACCTTTAATGCATTGTCTGAGCCGAGATGCATCGTTTTTTTAATATAAAACCTTCAGTTATTTCGGGAACGTGACTTGAAAGAGGTTCTGGGATTTACATATTAATTAATCGAAACCTGAAACCCCATTCTACATGATTGAAGTCAACAGCAATCTAGGTTTGTTCAGTGCATCACATCATTTGTATGACACTTTGATCTTTTACTATAAATTCTGTCTCCTATGATCGTAGCCCAATAGCGACCTGACGAAGGAGCAGCGCTTTGAAAGCTTGTACTTCCAAATAAACCTGCTGGTCTGTAACCTGGGTGTTGTGATTTTTAACTTTCTCCCTATCCTGTTCACAGCCCTTAGCTGTTTAGCTACCTGTGAACCAAGCCCATGGTTGGCAGGCAGAAGGATTTATCATTGGTCTGTTGACTAGTGATCAATTATCATTCATCTACTTACTGCCAACATAGCTCCTTTTGTAGATAGCCATTTGGATCCAAGTCACCTGCAAACTGAACTTCAATTACTGTTAGTACCAACAGTGCTTGCAGTGACTATATGGTTATTTGCTTTCAAAAGGTGCAGCAACCCTCCAGCAATCCTTGACTTAAAACTTTTCTTTTCAAATTATAATATACCATGAGGTATAGGAGCAGAAGTAGGCCATTCACCCAGAAAGTCTGTTTTGCCATTCAGTGCAATCTGATAATCCTGAACTCCACTTTCCAGTCGTTGCTCCATAACCCTTGATTCCCTAACTGATTAAAATTTTGTTTGTCTCAAACTTAACAACCCAGCCTTGGCATCTCTCTGTGATAAAGAATTCCACAGACACACTGTCCTCTGAGTGAGGAAATTCCTGCTCATATTTGTCTCAAATTGGTGACACCTTTTGTGAGATTTATGCCCTCTGATACTAGACTCTCTCTCCAAGGAGAAACAGCCTTTGCACATCCACTTTGTCAAGAATCTTTTGTGCTTCAGTGAGGTCACCTCCCATTCTTCTAAATTCCAATGATTAATAGGCCCAACTTATGCAATCTTCTCATCATAATACTCCCTCAGTAGTATCAGCCTTTCCTGGACTGCATCTAACACTAGAATATCTTCCTTTAGGTAAGGGGCATAAAACCTCACAGTAGTCCAGTTGTAGTCCATCTAGCTTCAACAAACTTCCCTGTTTTTTTCTCCATTCCTTTTGAGTCTGCAGTTAAAAATACAGAAAAATAAAAGACACTGTATATTGGAAAGTATTTCTAAAGGAAAAAACTAATGCAATTTTCAAGACAAAGAATAAAAATGTTATACCTTTTGTTATTTAATTTTTTTTTCTTCTAGGCAAAATGTGTATGGAAGCATCCCCCAGGCGATGAAATCTATAGAAAGGGAAACATATCAGTATTTGAGGTGGATGGAAAGAAAAATAAGGTATTTTTAAAATAAAACTACTCGGGCACTAAATGTTTTTGATCCAAATAGTTTTTCTTTCCATTGTAACGAATATTTCACCACTCGTGCTTTTTAAATGCTTAATTGTTTTACATCCGCCTCATGGTTTTAAACATTTCTTCAAAGTTGAAGTAGATTTTTTTCAATGTTTGGAATAACACAATTCCACTTTATGTTCACGTTTTGCTCAGATTCCAGGGTATATTGTCACTTTGGATAGTAATGATTGATTGAGTAATGTGAGATTGAAGAAAGATTTTGAAGTGTCATAAGCAGTGAGAGTGAAACTCCTAATTTTTTTTTTGCTATTGAAATATTGGTTTACATTCCAGACATCACAGACATTCTATATATTCTGTGCATACAATTCTCCAGTTTTAAATGTAAATAAAAGTCTGTTTAAGTGGCTACGATGGTATTTTCTCCTCTGGATCAGACAGTTGTTGTGTTTGTCCTGTGTCAAGACTTGAGCAACGTAATGTTAAGGAAATGCTGAGTTATGAAAGATGTTGAGCAAAGCCCTCCCCTCTTCCATTGCTTATTTTGGAGGCTAAAGTAAATATTGGTATATTTTCATAGTGCTATCCTTTGCATTAGCTTTTTGTCAATTGCCATCACAAAATAATTTAACTAATCACGTTCTGTATTCAGAAAGGTCACCATGCTGAGTTCTCTGATCACACATTGTATCCACCTAATTCATTGTCTCCAAAATATTAAAAGAATAATGATGATGAACCTAACAATTTTATTTTTTCCCCTTATTACTTTTCCTTCTCTGTCTTCCATTCTGTCCTTTGCTTCCTTCCTCCTGCAGCTGACAAAAGACCTAGAAATAATGGTCAATCTCCACATTATAGGGATGTCATTTCTTTAATCGGAAATTAAGTCTTCTGAAGACTTTTCAAACAAAAACAAACCATAACAAACATTTTTCTTAGCTGAAATTTATTTCTTTAATATTTATCTTCTCTCTCACATTCCTAGTTATACTGTTTCTCAACATACATTAAAAGAGAAAATCAATTTATTGTCTTGACCATCAACTCCCGTGGGATGTAAATAATGCATCACTCTAAATCTGTGGGATTCCACCAGTAGTCAGATGGTAATTTTCAATGCAGCCAATGAAGCGAATCTGTACAGTTTTTTTTAATTTGGCTTTCATCTGAATGCTTTCAAAAATCAATTGAAATAAAGGTAGAAATTGCAGTTTCCATCCTTGTCTAATACTCAGGAGTAGAATTCCACTCTCTTACTTTATTTACCTTCCCTGCGTTTAGAGTATTTCAGATTTTTTACTCTTAGTCCTTTATTGTACCAAACCAGAAACTAAGTAGTTAACTGGGTTCCCTTGAGCTTCAAAATTGTGACAGTGTGTTTCTAGCCGATTAATTCCTTCATTCAAGATTTTGCCAGGCATGTTTCCTTTTGACTTTTAACTGGTTCAGAAAGGCACAATTGCAAATCCTGCAATATTGGTGAAGTTGAATTGGTATTCATTTCTCCTGCAAGAAAGAATGTTAAGTTTTCCTTGATGATGTTGTGAATTTGCAAAGAAGGATAATTGATAAACCCTTCAACCTGTTTTCTTCCATGTAGTGAGACGTCTAGAGATTTCTTTCTGAATAAGTCGGCAAAGGCTATGCCCAATGTAGAGAATTCTAGTTTTGGTCTATTTTGAGTTAATTGGTTTTAGTGTTGATGATTCTCAACAGGATGTACTTGGCCTTTGTTCCTGTTGCTAAGAAAATGAGAATCAGTTTTATTTTTGATGATCTGTATTTCAAAAGTATATGTGTGCCCCCTATCCATTGAATATGCTGAACATATTTAGCTCACGTGTAGAAAGGCCACTTGGGTGTGATATTAAAACCATGCTAGTGACAGTGGCCTATTGTCTCAGTATGGTTTCTGGGAATGGAGAAGAAATTGCAGCAAGCAATGTTTAATCCTCTCTCACTGAAGAAGTATTCGATGTCTTATCGGGCAAGAATATCTTTTAACTCATCTCTTTAATGTTTTCTTTTCATTTTGTTCTAGATTTACTGCCAGAACTTGTGTCTTTTGGCTAAGTTATTTTTGGACCACAAGACGTTATATTATGATGTAGAACCATTTTTGTTTTATGTGATGACAGAAGCTGATAACACAGGGTGTCACCTTGTTGGATATTTCTCCAAGGTAAAGGATGTTACAGTTTTATTTTCATGGTCTATCCTCATCTCAGTTTAAGTGTAATGTTTTCCTTAATACAGTGTGTATGGAGTATTTGAAAAACTTGGCTACAAATTATTGTTTACCAAATATTACACAAATAATGGGCTTGCAAAAGCAGCTTGTTGCAAAATAACAGCAAAATTAATGTGTACTGTTAATCATAAATAGGTAAGTTAAATTTGGTGGTTACGAAGAGATACATGCTGCAAATTTTTGGATCATTTGTGTTATTTGGCAGTAGCTATCATGAGAGCTGAATGAATCTTGAGAGTGTCAGTACATTGAAGCGTTTGTACTGTTGCATAAACTCAGCTTGCAGTAAGGAGTGAGGATTACGGTCTTGAAATTCTACTTATCCTTTTTGGCCCAAAAATGGAACAGTTGAAACTATGGTGTTTTGTTACTGCATTTGTTTTTGGAGTTTTTTTAAATTGCAGTTAAGATTTTGCATTTTTTATTGCTTTTCCTTTCTTTCTGAATCCTTAGAATTTGTTACTTAAAGACATTGACTGTAGATTCTGTCATTTATAATAGAGTCAGATCCTTTTTTATACGCTCACAATTCCAGAAATTTGTGGTGCAATTTTATTTTCAATTTGCAGTAGTGAGAAATGTCCAGCCCCCAGGGCACATCATGACACACCTGGTTCAAATTCAGGCCCAATATATTTGTTTGATCTGCCTTTGCACAGTCATTTGATGAGCTACACAATTGGTTTTAATAATAACTACCAGCCTTTTAGTTTCTTTCTCATAGATAGAAATATTTTTGTTCCACTCTGAAGTTAAAGGTTTCACTTGAGGACATTCTGAGCTCATTTTATATCAGTCATTGAGGTGCCAGCATGTATCCACCTTATGTACGTGCATAGATATGTGATAGGTAGTGATTTATGTGAAAAAAGATTAGAATTGTTCAGCTTAATAACTAATTTTGTTCCTCCGTTGTGATTTAGTTCAGTTCTTGTAATAAATGATGACAAATAGTTTGTGCAATTTGTAAGATGTCTAAATACAGTAGATTTATTTATCAGGCAAATGGCTGAGAAAATACTTTACAATATTGAATTACTTTTTCATATTTGTAACCCTAACACAGAATTTATAAAAACCTAAAGCAACTGCTCAACCTCCACAGGAAGTTTAAATTGGAGATTTTTTCAGTAAATTTAATTAGTTTGTAACATACAAGCCTTCCAAACCTCATTCTGAGATGAGGTGCTGTTGAATTTTTTGTGTTTATCAGCTCCAGAGAATCTATTGCATACGATACACAGTATATCAGATTCATAGTCAAGATTCATTCAAAGTATATCTGACCCAGGGGACCTTGTGTAAATTGAGTGCGCAGGATACATGAATGAATGAACTCTACACAGTTATTTAAATCACCTGGGAAATAATTGCACGAATGCTATCAATTATGTCTCAAGCTACTGGATTATGCGTTCAGAGTGAATCCCTGACAAGTCGATTTTAAGTAGCAACATACGAGGGGCTGTTTTTCTCTTCGGTAGAACATGGGTAGTGTGAAGATGCAATAATTTTTTGTCATTCTGCATCTTTTACACTTCATAGAAATCAAGTCAAGCTAATTCTGTGAATTCAGCCCCATCATTGCTACTGAGCTGTCCAATAGAAATTTTGTAATGGTCTGAAATTAATCATATAATTCAGTTCTGTCATATTTTGTTGATTTTGCGAAACACATTCTTCTAAAGAGCGTGTACATTCCTAATTACTTTAGTATCTGCTGTCTAATTAGGTTTTGAACAAGGTGTAATGTAATAAGTTGACTCCACTCTCTTTTAATCTTTGATTATATGAGTCTATTTTTGTATTGTTATAGGTTAGTTTGCAAGTGCCATATCTGCATCACCCTTCAGTTCCTAAGGCTTACCGTTAAGTTCCATGCTCAATAAAATTTTATGAGCACTATAAGCCATCCTCCCGTGCTTTGCCACTTTTGCTTCTTTTGTCTAAAAGCTTCAAATAATTTCAGATAAATAATTCATAGATATTGGTATTTTCATCTGACTGTAAGATCTCTTATTCAGCCATTTAGTTTAAATCCAAAGAAATTGCTTAGCAGACCATTTAGTTTGGCAAAGCAGTTGGGTAAAATGACAATCTGTCAGTCTTTACTGGTTATTCTGACCAAAGGATTTAATGTGGATATGCCTCAACTATCCTCTGTTAAAGCCATGCTAAACAGACCTGTACAATCTTTGATACTCCCACAATCCTGCCAGACATTTACACTGGTTGCCAATTTAGAAGCCTTTCTCTAGTTACTGATGGGTGTGGCGAGACATCTGTTTCAGAGGCTCTCTTTTCCACATTAACCATGATTCTGAACGTTTGGCTGCATCATGTATGATGGCCATGGTATAGTATGTCATGCAGTGGAGAATTGAATCAGAAGTACCTTGATGTCTTGACCTATCTTAAAAACTGGCTGACAACCCAAGTAATGACCAACTCCTACAAGGTGAAAGCAAAATCTCTTATCCCAACCTTGAATGGAATCAAGATATTTGTATATGAGAAAGTGAGGACTGCAGATGCTGGAGATCAGAGTCGAGAGTGGGGTGCTGGAAAAGCACAGCAGATCAGGCAGCATCCGAGGAGCAGGAAAATCGACGTTTCGTGCATAAGGGCTCATGCCTGAAACATTAGTTCTCCTGCTTCTCACGTGCTGCTTGACCCCCCAAGATATTTGAATCCCTCATTTTGGGCATTAACGTCCTCTCCGAAAAGCATAACAGAAGTTGAGCACCTAGTGTTGACTGGCCCACTTCAGCTCATCTTCACCTACAGGGCTGATATCAAGATTGTGACAGATGCATATCATGCACCACGATGTCAGCCACTGTCACAATGCTCAGGTTCTTAGACGATGGAGCAGTCCGCTTGCTTGATGCTTATCATTGGAGTCAATATCATCTTCGACCACTGGGGTGCACTGTGGTTGCATTATGTACAATCTAGCAACCAGCCTCAATAACTCGATCCATACCATTGAGAGCAAGATTGGTCAGTTCACGGGAATATGATTAGCTTCCAAGTTCCTCTTCCCAAATAAAACACATTATCCTAACTTGAGCAAATATTGCTGTTCCTTCAAAATGGTCAGAATCATATACTGCATAGGTTTGAAAGGAAATGCACCATCATCTCAGGGCAATGAGGGATGGTCAACACAGAACCTTACCGGTATTGCCAACACCTGATACAAGAGAGAGAAAAAAAACAAAATGTATGCATCCTGCTCAGCTCATTGTACTCACGAGGTTTTCCTGCCAACAGATATTGCTAACTCCTGGAATATTCTAGAATTTAGAGCTAAACCCCAGAGACCTTGTATGTATTTACACCTCCCAGATCAAGGCACATCTTTTCCACAAATCCATTTAAAAACTCTGGATAAGGTTTCCACCTAAACCACAGCACTAATCAAATTTGTCAATGACATCTTTTTTGACAGTGGTACAGTACTGCTCCTCATCCATATCAGCCTTTCTGCAACTCTTAACACTGAATAACATCATCCTCCTCCACAGTTTCTCCTCTGTTACTCAGCTATGTAGGAATGCCATTATCTGGTTCACTGTTCATAATCATTGTGCTAGGCTGTCAAAAGGAAGGCTTGCAATAACAACATAGTCGAATGAGATTGATACAACCTAAAAATGTCAATATGAAGAGTCATCATTGAATCTAACGAGGCTTTCATAATGGTAGTTTATTAGAGGGTTAAAAATGTTGAAATACTGTTTTGAACATAAGTCAACGGTCCTGAATATAACCAAATGATTTTTTATTTCAGGAGAAGAATTCATTCCTCAACTATAACGTGTCATGCATTTTAACAATGCCACAGTATATGAGGCAAGGCTTTGGGAAAATGCTAATTGACTTTAGTAAGTATCGAAAGGTAATGATAGTGACTGTTTGGCGCTTTACTGCTAGACATTGACCTGACTAAATGTAGTTTTGCTGCATGATTCCTCCTTTACATATCCTTATCCCAGTATATCAAACTGTTAATTGATTTCTGAATATGTTTAGGGTGTTTGCAATTCCGAAGAACTTATTCATCACTCCATAATTATTACTGTTGGATCATTGTGCCTCTTTATAGAATGGAGTACATGTTAATTTTCAGATTTAGCACAATACTTATCTTTTAATGTTTGAATAACAATTTAGATTTAAAAATGTATTTGAAGTCAGTCATGTGTCTCGGTGCTATGAAATGAAGAAGAAATTTAATTCAAGGAAGTGGGCAAAGAATAAGAGGAGGACATATGCAGAATTTACAAGTAGCAGTGTCATGGCAGTTGTGTGCAAAGCTTTAAGCTTTGTGATTAAAATAATGAGCAACCTCATGAACAGTATGAAACTGGAAGAGGATGAAAGAAATCTTTGATAGGACTCAATTCTTCTGTCCAGTGACTGCATGTCAGGAGGTCATAGGATCACAGAATCCCTACGGTGCAGATAGTAGCCATTCAGTCCATCGAGTCTGCACCAACCCTCTGAAGAGCATACCAAACCCTAATCCCATAATCCTAATCCAATGAATTGACTTAGAAATATGTCTTCTTTCCTTTTGAATATGCATTTAATAGGTTGTGCCGACTGTCATATTGTAACTTCAAATTTATTGTATAATTTTTTTTCAGTTTCCCACAATTGTCTAAAGAATCTGTTTTAGCTCATAATTGGAATGTTTGGATAGTAATCAAAAATTACCTACTAAATTGATGTTTTTTCCCCCCCAAGTCTGTTTCTTGCATCCTTGTCCTGATGGGTACAGGACTTAAAGCTTCCTATACACGCAGACAAATTAGAAGTAAAAGTAGGCCATTTGGCCTCTTGAGCCTGTTCTGGCATTCAACAAGACCGTGGCTGATCTATTTGTGGTTTGTATTCCACATTCTAATCTACACTTGATGACCATTGATTACATTACTGAATAAAAATCTATTCACTTCTGCCTTAAATATTTTCAATGACCCGTCTTCCACTCCCTTAAAAGACGGAGTTCCAAAATTGTAAAATCCTCTGGAATAAACTCCCATTCCCTGTTACAAACACCTAATTTTAAATTAGTTCGTTCTAATTCCCCTTAGCACGGTTCAACTTTGATATAACCAAACAATTAATTAATTAAGAATTCTTAATGATTGTTAATTGAAGTAATTTACAATTGTTAATTGTAAATTGAAGTAATAATAATGCCTTCCAGGATGAGCTCCTAAATGCTAATTTAAATTTCATTTAGCATAAGAGAAGTATAGACATGCTTATTGATTATGAAGTTAGTTTGCATTGGTCGAATGTGAAACTTCATACATTTCTATTTATAAAAGCATTTGGCAGCTGGTTAGATGGTAAATGCTTTATAATTGATGGACAAATATATTGCAGAGGATTGTTATTCGCACCTTTGGAAAGAGGAAATTGGAGGAGTTTTGAACTTGATTACTCTTCCCCACAAGGATTATAAGATATTTAGTTTTATTTGGTTTTCTGGCTAATCTGCCTGGCCCTATTTATTTTTGTGACTTCGAGGATTTTTGCAGTGATGAGGTCAGTTAGATTTCTCAAAAACAGAAATTGCCGTCTGTCTTTTTTTCTGTCTGGCAGTGGTCAGAAAATCATCAATATTTTGGATTGGCAGAATTCCTACATGTGGCTTCATCCACATTTTTTTGTAGACATGTTGCCTGTAATAAGGATACACTTTTGCTGCCCTTGTGGGCTATTTAAAATATGTTGGTCATAATTATTAGAACGAAAGGCTGATAAGTCCACAGGTCTTGATAATTTAAAGATCCTAGAATGAAAACTAAAAAAAAACTGTCTGCTGCAATAGGTGCATTGGTTTTAATTTTCCAAAATTATGTAGATCCTGAAATGGAGCCTTTGATTGGAATTTAGTAAAAGTAACTCATCCATTCAAATAAGGAGGGAGCCAGACAGCAGGAAACTCCACCTCACATCTGACATAGAAAATTGCTGGAATCTGTTATTAGATAGGTTATAGCTGGGCACTTGGAAAATCTTAATGTGTTTGGGAAGAAAAAACCTGGGTTTGCAAAGGGGAAATAGTGCATGATGAATTTATTAAAGTAGAAAACAACATAATAAAGGATAATATGTAGATGTGGTGTACTGGGATTTCTCGAAGTAATTCATCAAAAGTGCCAAATCTCAAAACAAAATGCAGTGGGGATAACCATAAGTTGAAGGAGCAAAATTAGGCCATTCAGCCTATTGAGTCTGCTCTGACATTTGATCATGGCTGACAAGTTTCTTAACCCCATTCTCTTGCCTTCTCCCGCTAACTCTTGAACCCTTTATTAATCAAGAACCTATCTATCTTCAATAGCCTTCTGCAGTTTCACAGATTAACCACCCACTAGTTGAAGAAATCCCTCCTTGTCTCCATTAAAAAGGGGCATCCTTTACTCTGAGGCTCCTCGTCTCTCCTATTAGCAGAAACATCTTCTCCACATCCACTCTATCTAGGTCTCTCAGTCTGCTGTAAGTTTCAATCAGATCTCTTTCCCCCCCCCCCCCAATCCTTTTGAATACAGACCCAGAGTCCTTCACTCCTCATTTAACAAGCTCTTCATCCCTGGGATCTTTCTTGTACCTTCTTCTAAACCCCCTCCAATGCCAGCACATCCAAAACTGCTCTCAATATTTTGTATGCGGTCAAAATGGAGTTTTATACAACCTCAACAGTGCATTTTTGCTCTTGTGTTCTAGCCCTTTTGAAATGAATGTTAACATTGTATTTGCCTTCCCAACTGCCAACTGAACCTGTATGCTAACCTTAAGAGAATCCTGATCCTGAACTCCCAAGTCCCTTTACGCTTTAAATTTCAAAAGCCTTTCCTCATTTAGAAAATAGCCTAATCTCTATTCTTCCCACCAAAGTGCATAACCTCACACACTTTTCCACATTGTGTTCCATCTGCCACTTTTTTATTCACTCTCCTAGCCTGTCCATGTCCTTTTGCAGCTTCCTCACTGCCCCAACACAGTGCCCCACTCTCCCTCTTTTGTGTCATCTGCTAATGTAGCGGCCATGCCCTCGGTTCCTTCATCCAGATCGTTAATGTATAACGTGTGGTCTGAACCCACACAGAATTCCACTAGTCACTGGCTGCCATCTTGAAAAAGACCTCTTTATCTCTACTCTCTGACTGCTGCCAGCTATTGACATGGATTAATAATTGGTCAGCCAGCAGTAAACAGCAAATAGGTGTGAAAGGGTAATTTTCAGGTTTGCAAGATATAACAACTGGAGTTCTACAGGGATCAGTGCTAAGGCCTCAATTATTAATAATCTATGAGAGTTACTTGGACAAAGGGAGTGAATGTATTGTTGCCATTGTTGTTGATGTGACTGAGATAGGTAGGAAAATAAGTTGTGAAGTGGTCATAAGGGAGTTTGCAAAGGGATATACGTAGGTTAAGTGCACAAACTTTTGGCAGATGGAGTATTATAGAATCTCTACACTGTGGAAGCAGGCCACTTGGCCCATGGAGTCCACACCAACTCTCCGAAGAGCATCCCACCCAAACTCATCCCCTCCCTTTCTTCCCTATAGTCTTCCATTTCCCATGTCTAATCCACCTAGTCTACACATCCCTGGAAACTGTGGGCAATTTAGCATAACCAATCCACCTAATGTGCACATCTTTGGACTGTGAGAGGAAACCAAAGCACGCAGAGGAAAGTCACAAGACACAGGAGAGCATGCAAAGAATGGAATTGCACCTGGGTCTGTGGCACTGCGACACAGCAGTGCTAACCACTGAGCCACATGCTGCCCTGAATGATGTTATGATGCTGAGAATGTGAGCTTGTCCACTTTGGCAGGAAGGATATAATCTGAATGGAGGTTGCAGAATTCTGTAGCTACAGGTATGCAGTTAAGATGCAGGTACAGTAAGTGACTAGGAAAACATATAGAATATTTTGATTGCAAGGGAAATGTAATCGAAAGGTAGGAACATTTTTCCACAGGTGTAAAAAGGATTGGTGAGACTACATATGGAGTACTGTATACTGTCTTGGTCTTGTTCCTTAAGAAAGGATGCAATTGCATTAAATATTTCATCAAAAGTGTACTCAATTGATTGCTGAGATGAAGACATTGTGGAGAACACCATTGGGACCTCTGTCTGTTGAAGTTTAGGAGACTGAGAGAAGAATTTATTGAAACGCTTAAAAGATTGAGGAGACTTAACAGGGGAGATAGTGAGAGGATGTTGCTCTTATGGGAGAGATGAGAATCAGGGATACTGTTTTTAAAAATTAGGAATCCTTCATTTTAAGAAAGAAGTAAGAATGGTTTTCTGAGGATCGTGAATTCTGTGCACCAGAGAACAATTGACTCAGGGTTGAACATTTTTAAGGCAGCTAGATTCTTGACTAACAATGGAGTCAAAGGGTTTAGCGAGTAGGGAGGAAAATGGAATTCGGTCACAATCACCTCATCAGCTGTGATCATTCCAAATGGCAGAGCAGTCTCAAGAATCTGAATGGCCTGGTTTGAGTAATTTGTATGTTTGCAAATTCAGGTTGGCAACTAATTACTGTTATCATTTACATATCGCTAATGTCATAGCTCATATGTTTTAGAAATATACTGATTTTACTAGCATAAAGATTTTTGAGCTGAGTTAAGATAATAGCACTTATTTTGATTAATTATTTTTGACATGCAATAACATTTTGTAAAAGACATAAGATGTGCCATCCGTTAATTGCTGGGTGGTCAGATTCTTCCTTTGAGCGATAACAGTACCCAAAAAGCTTGTAACAATCATGCTAAGAATTTAAAGCATACTGCATATTTCCCTAAATGAATTCATTTTTACAACAATTTATTTCCTGTAAAAGGCTATTTGCTGTCCAAAGTAGAAGAAAAAGTTGGTTCCCCAGAACGTCCCCTGTCCGACCTGGGGCTTATCAGCTACCGCAGCTATTGGAAGGAAGTTCTTCTACGGTATTTGCACAACTTTCAGGGCAAGGAAATCTCTATCAAAGGTGAAAATAGATCAAAACTTAGATTTCAGTAACTAATATAATGTCTTCTGTCTGGATCCTATGCGTTTGGTTTGAAATATTTTGCAGGCATTTACATTTTCCTTTTGTTGTATATCGCTACCAAAAATAGACCAATTACATTCACAACACTTAAAAGCAAGTGTAATAAAATAAAAGGGTTTACTCACTATTTGATGTCTTAGCTGCACCGCCGCACCACCCATCCCTCCTCTACTACACACCCCATCTCCCTATCTCAGACTAGATCAACTCAATAGCAATGCAACTACAGTTACAAGTAGCCTATTCAATACTACCCCACATTCCCCTATGAATTAAGTGTGGTGCACTGTCTGATGTCTTTAATCAACAAGGCAATCAATGACTCTTATGATCTATGTGCAGACAGCACCACAAAATGCTATTGCTACAATGTACAGTACCAGAAAGTGAGGGCTTCGTTTTTTTTGTTTTCCCACCAATTTCTTCATTGTTTTGTTATTATTTGGATATGTGGTATGAGGTAAGAACAAGGTGAAGATGAACAGAAGAAAGGTATTCATTTGTAGTGTTGTGCACTTCCTTGCCAGCAGCTGAAGAGTGGTATTGACAGGCCTACGGAACAGATTGGTTACTTTGCCTCTTGGCCAGGGATTGAAAGGTGGAACAGAGAGACTTATTGGAGGCATTTTTTTAAAGAAGGAAGCTGAAATTGAGGTCATGGAGGTAGAATCTAGTCAGGTGTAGAAGTGCATGAAATTATGGATGCAATAAACCATCTTCAGAAAACAGCATCATTAATGGTTATCATTTTTTATGATATACAAAATGGGTAATATATTGACTTCCAACAAGAATTCAAATTGATTTGGGGAATTTAATTAATTGCACAGAATCAGCAATAGAACCTGCATAAACGTACATTTACCTTGAATGCAGTGTTTTATTTTTCTTGGCATGGTTAAGATTATTCTTCGAAAGTAAGAGCTGGAAAATCAATTACATCACAGTGTCATCAATAGTAGTTCAAGTGGAGGTGCCAGTTATCCATACAAAGCCATTGAAAGTTCAACTACTTAATTTTCAAACACACAATTCGCTTGATTGGATGTAAACTTTCACAAAAGCAGTGAACTGCAATTCTTTTTAAAAATGCACGTATATTTTCAATGAGACTTATCAGTGAAGTAAAACAGCACAGATTAACCCTTTTGAATATTGAGTGTCTTTTGGAACATGTGTATTTGGTCATGACCAAATCTTACAGGGCAGAAGTTATGTATTTTGTTAGAAGGAGAAAATGTTTCCATGAATACTTGGCGGGGATTTTGTCAAGCCTTCATTGCTAGAAAGTCACTCGATCGCAAACATTGCAAGTGCTTTGGCCTTGTTATCATTTAAACAAAATTCTGGCTATGTGCACTATATTATACAACAAATGTTAGGACAAAATAAATATTGTGTGTATATGATAAAACATGCCTTGTAGTTGTGCCATTTACCTTGGAAACTAAGCATCTTTCAGTTTGCCTGTAATAGATAATAGTTTGCAATTTTAATACATTCAAATAGAAGGTCACCTTTATTTATCGCTTGCATGGTGCTACTTTAGCAGCCCTTTCACAGGCAGATTTTGATTAGAAAGTCAAGATCTAAATTTTTAGAATCATTTATTGAATTCCACTTTCACTATTAGAATTTATCTTTGATTCCTGAAAAACAGTGTGTTCAGATCCAGAGATTTGTCAAGGTTTGAGTGGCTAGAATTTTTTTTAATTTTACAGATGTTAAAATTATTTACATTTGTATGTTTTTTTTGTATTTGTCCAGCTTTATTATACGATCAACTGAACCTCCTGTATACTGGATGCAATTTATATTGTGTTATTCTGGTTCAAATGCAAATTCTAAGTTATGAATTTAATATTCTTCATACATTTTGTGGAATATTGTAAGATCAGATATTTCACTGTCAGTTGTTCAAAAAAAAAATCAATGACTAGACCTTGTATAAAATAATACATTTTCTGCAACAAAAGTTGAAGTTTGAGAAAGCAGGTACTGTGCTGTTTTTCCTTTTGTAGATTTAATCTACTCTTACTTTATTTTCAGTGTAGATTTGCCTCGCAAATTCTGCTAAAATAGCATCACAAGTACTCAGCTGGGGTACAGTCTGATTTTGATGCAAAGCAGAGTGCAGTTTTCTAAAAAGGATTGTGCCATATACCATGAGAGGAGCATTCCCTTTTGGGAGGCAGCATTGAAGTTGTTCTCAGTCCATGCTACTTTATTATTCTGAAGTTATATAGATGGACATTTGTTAATCGGAGCAGCCATTTTTATATTGTATAACACATTACCCAAAACATCTTATTTTTGTAGAAATCAGTCAAGAAACTGCAGTGAATCCTGTGGACATTGTCAGCACTCTTCAGGCATTACAGATGCTGAAATACTGGAAGGGAAAACATTTGGTTTTAAAACGACAGGTAATAAAGTTTGATGGCAATGATTATGTTTATTATCAACCTTTGCATACCTGGATTCAAGTCCCACCTGCTCAAGGCGTGTGTGATAACATCATTGAACTGGTTAATCAGCAAATTTCCAACTCTTTTCAATAGGAAGTAGTGCTGAAATTAGTCACCCTTTGCAGAGGGCAGCATTTTTTACTGCTCTGCATAACAAAACTGTTCCCTGTTAGCAAGTTTACGATTTAGTGTAGCACCTCTTTTCCCCAGGCCCCAAACCCCTGTAGGAAAACTTATGATTAACTTGTTGGAACTGCTAAAATAGTTCTGAAAAGAAAAACTTGTGCTTAAATACTGCCTTTGACATATGTAAGTATCAAAGTGCTTCACAACTAACAAATGTGAATTGCCAATATTGTTTTGTAGGCAAACTGAGTAGTCAATTTGCACGCCAGGGCCAAAAATCTTGCACAGTTTTTCTTGAATGATACATGTTGGCCACAAAGTCAAGATATTGCCCCTACTCTTCTGCAGTAGCACCATAAGATCTTTTACAACCATTTGATTTGACAGATGGCGCGTACCATGCAAGAAATGGCAATTCTGACATTGCACCACAAATTGAGATTCTGGAAATGTTTTTTAACTCAGTCTTCTGACTCAGCCTGTCCTAAATTTAACAATATATAAGTAAATATTATTGACAAAGACTTTATTCATGCAATGACTTATTATTAAACACAGTCTTTTTACTGGTTTGCCTCTCAGGCAACTTTATGATCCCTAAGATGAATTTTGGTTCAGTTAACAACTTTATTACAAAAAAATGGACTGTGACAAATTTTAAATGATTAACACGTACTCTTCAATTGCAGTGATATTTTTGATAAATTGTCAGCTAAAACTTAATGTTGATAAAATGTACAGTAAACTAATGTCATTTTTTTTCAATGAAACCTGTGTATTATATATAATCCCCTCCACAATTCCTTGATTCAGGATGAATATTCTGCGCAAATCTAAACTGACCTAAATCAAGTAAACTGTCTGAATTAAACTATTGATTGTATACATCTACTGTCAGCTGTTACATTACTGTTTTTTGACAAATTTCACTTCAGGATCTAATAGATGAGTGGCTGGCCAAAGAAGCAAAGCGAACGAACGGAAACAAAACCATCGACTCAAGCTGTTTGAAATGGACACCACCGAAAGGAACTTAGCTCTTTAATATTTCTGTCTCGTCAAAGGCACCACTTTGTAACGGCTTGTGTACACAAAAGAGAAGATCGCATAGTGAATTTTTAGCCTTACATCATATTCCTTACCACTGTTTGTCCTGCAGAGGGCATAGTAAAGCATACTACCCCCAGCAAGTATAGAATAGTGCTTTTATTCCATTTGTTATTTGTGGTAGAATTTCCAACAAAACAGCTTTATACATGCTCTTAGGAGAGACAATTGGGCTTGAAATTTATAGTTGTACGATCTGGAATATAATCTTTCACATCTTAACAATTATGTTGCCAGGTTTTTGTTACTTAATGGTTGGTAGACTTTTATTTTCCTTAATATTCTTAGAAAATGCTGAAAAGTAAAAGGTTTTACTACATCAAAGATGAACGAGTATGGAGGCAGAAACCCATTTTGGATTTTTGAGAGAATTTCCTTGTTCAGTAGTTTTTAAAAGACTATTTAGATAGGAATGTCCCTAACTCACTTTGTTCCCCTAATGTTGTATGCTTTTTAACTGTTGCAGTCCCTAAGCAGTTTTCAAACATAATGGCTTTTAAGAATGCGTACTCTTGATAAATGGTTGCAAAACAGCAGAGGATGTTGAAGCTGCAACTCTTTCAACTCTTCACCCTTTCAGTATTCAACTCTTTTGTCAGCCTGATAAGCTACTAGTTACATCAGTATGACAGAGACCTTGAACTTGCATATTGTAAATTCCATTTAAATTTATATAGAGGCTACCTGAAGAAGAATTGTTAAATACCGTTTATTTTTCATGAGATGGATGGTACAATGTAAGGTTTTATTCATTATGATAAATATGAGAAGTATTTCCTGACTTCCCCTGAAGGTTGTCCTGCTGTGTCACAATAGTAAACAGCTTACAAAGGCTTAATGCTGTGTTTGAAGCTCTAAGGGTTATTCAACTGTTTTGTGAAGTCATGCTGAAAAAGATATGATGTCAGAGTAGTTATACCATAAGAGATATTTAATGGGAGGTAATGAAATATAAATATTTGAGCATTGTAAATAAAACAAACTGAGATTAATACAGTATACTATCGTCATGATTTATTCGATGAAACCTTCTGTGTATAATATACAAACCCCTTCACAATTCTTTGATTCAGGATGAATATTATACACAATACTAAACTGACCTAAAGCAAATAAAATGTCTGAAGTAAAAATGAATGCCTGGTGAGTGTCTGGGAGGTCGGGAGGAATGAAGCATGTAATATAGAGGGATGCTTAACAATGCAAATCTTATGATACAGACAAAACAGGTTTTTGCAGGTGAAGGTGCTGAGTTCTGAAATTTCTATAAAACTGGCCCATTTTGCTCTTCTAAAGTCATAAACTTGAGGATTGAGCTGTTTCGTATTGTAGTACGCACAGTTGTCATGTGGTGTCTTAACACACTTTATGTCACTGGCAGCTAAACTTAGCACTAAACAAAAGTTGTAAATGGAGTCTTGTTTGGTCTAAGTAAAGGGGTACCTGTTTTACCCTTCACAATTAAACCGGGGTACACACTTTGTCAGGCTGACATTGCTGTGCCAAAGTTAGAATTGATGAACATTGCTTAATTGCTTGTTGTACCAAATGTGATGTAATGCCTTCTGTACCTGCTTATGAATAAAGCATGTTGTACAGTGTGTTTTTAATAGTCGTCATTAATGATTTTTAATTTCTGGATAATGTCCTCTGAAAAGAAACTCTAAAGCATTTAATATTTTTAATTTGTCCAATTTTTGTCAGTTACATTCAAATTGAGTTACATGTATAATGCATGACTGAGTGCCCTATTTATCCTTTAGGTTATTCTTTATAAATTTTTGCAGTTTATATTCCTATACTATTTCTCACAGAAGAAATGTTACCCTTCTGGCATAGAGGTTCAGCAAATGAATACCAAAAGATAGCTACCTCAAGAAACACCTTCAAAATAAGAAAAAGTTTTCATGCTAAGAAAATTGCGTTGCTTCTGCTTACTATGTATATTGTATCGAATCATAGAATCTCCATAGTGTGGAAACAGGCCATTCGGCCCAACAAGTTCACACCAACCCTCTGAAGAGCATCCCACCCAGAACTATCCCCTTCTCTCTAACTCTGCAATTCCTGTGACTAATGCAATTAACCTACACATCCCTGAACACTGTGGGCAATTTAGCATGGTCTGAGGTTGGAATCGAACCCGGGTCCCTGGCACTGAGAGGCAGCAGTGTTGAGCCATGGTATGAAATAAATCAAATACTCATTTGCTGTATAATAACTTTATGTAGGATTAGTAGAATTGTTGCTGGGTACATGTTTTAGATAAAATCCCATTTATTAAGCTAATCAGTATGATGATTTGAGAGTAAATTAATTTTTATCTGATTAAGTAGTGTGCTTGCCTGTTCTTACAACATGGTTTATTTCTAGTAGTCCAAGAGATGATTGTGACATCTGCCATGATAATAAGTCCACATAGCTATACATAAAAATATTGAAGTTTCAAAGAAAGACCTTAATTCTTAAAATTTTGGTGAATATTTATCTATCATCAGACTGTGATCTTTAATTTCATCAATGGTAGTGGAAGCTTGCTACATGCAAATTGTCTGCTCCAATTCCTTATAAAGAGCAAGGAAGCTCCATCGATTATTGGAGGTTGTAAAATATCATATAAATCTAACTACCTTCTTTCTTTCTTTACTGCTGCACATTTGTAAGTGTTCTAATGAATGAAATATACACTTTCAGATTGTTACCTAAATGTAACAGTCATTTCAAGTTTGGTTCAGTACAGCCTATTTAAACATGGACCGACAATGGTTTTAAATGAGGAATGAAATTCTCTTCTCTAAACCTAAGATAATTTTGAGTTTGCCTGTGCATTTACTGCTGTTATGGTTGGGAGACAAGCAACTGCTTATGTGGACGCTGATGTATTTTGTTTCTTTCCTTGCCAATTTTACCATTCTAGATATTCCAAGAAATCCCTCTGCTTTAAACAAACGATAATGTGGAAAGAATTATTTAAGGATTGTGATACAGCAAAGAATCAAGCTGAATATAGATCGTAAGAGAACTATATGAGAAATAAAAGGGGCACAGTGAGTAGCAGAACAGAATAATGTTAATAATTAAAAGGGACTACAAAAGTATTTTATAAGCTAATAAATAGTCAATATGTGGTCAAAAGAAGCTTGGAATCAATAAGGGTATGCACTTGAGATGGCGGTGGTGCAAAATGAATACTATCATTGAAATCCTTGAGGGCCTTGAATGATGTGGGCTACAGTGAGATTTGTGGCATTATCGTGTGATAAATGTGACCTGTCTGCCAGACAGAGAGGCAAGATTGTGTTGTAAATTGAGGGAAATTATATGTTGTTAAATGCATTACAAATGGTACAACCCACCTCCAATATTCAGCTTACTATCTCACTGAACGAGCTATACCTCAAATTCTCGACGTGGATGTCAGCGTGTACCTGGTGCCTTCAGCTCACCACAGGCTGTGAATGGTCTCCATGTTGCTCAGACCCTGATCCATGGCCATCAGCCACACACATACCCCATCCACAGACATTGGCATTGACACTTGTCAACATCTCACAATCCTCTTGCCATCTCTTGATCCACTTGCAGGACACTTAACATGGACCTGTATTGCAGAGCACACCAGCAACTAGCACTGAAAAGGTGTAGCAAGGGCACTGTGCAGAGGATAGGCACCCTGGTCACAGATTGGACCAGGCTGCATATCAGGGGAGTATGATCTTTTACTGTTTGCTCATTTAGAACCTACCTGTATGCTCACTGCATGCCTGCTGTGTTGTGCATGCCTGTAAACATGCTTTGACCAGAACCTAAAGGATATCAATGCTGCCAAATTGATGTGCTGTTTTATTCAGATATACAGGCTGCTTGGTCATGAGGGATGTCAGGTGGTTGAGGATTTCATCTTGAGTTTGTGTCAGTTTAGCATCTGCAACATGTGCCAGCAGCCTGTGTAGTAAATATGCTGAATGACCATGTCAGAAAGTGGATAGGAACTGGCCCTCTGTCCTGTCAAAGGTCAGTCAGGGGTTCTGGTACCATCAGTCACAGGCACAGTAAAGGGACTTGGCCATAGTCAGTCATCCACTTAGGCTAGACACAGTCAGAAGGTGTGGCCAAGTTCAGTCTGGCGAGTGGGTGATGATCAGTCCTTTTGAATCATTCCAGGCAGTCTGGGAAACTAGTCATCAGTCGCTGAGCTGCAAAACACATGGCCTGGTCAGTCATATCTGAGGGCTATTTGTCAAAGTTGGTCAGATGTCTAGGGCAAATGCAATCCTGGTTATCTGGTTATGTTGATTGCTGAGGAGGATGCAAAGGGGTTCTTTCATGTTTGGAGGGAAGCTGGTTGGAAATGGACTTTCATTATAGTGTAAAGTGAAAGCATATGTGGAAGCTCTGGGGAGATTACCTGGCTACCAGGCAGAGCTTGGTGCTTATGGTGCCCACCGCAAGATGTATTCCCAGCCGTTATTTGCCACTCTCTAGTAGCATTTCACATCTAGAAAATGGCTGGTACAGCATCCAAGGTGGGTGGAGTCAATATTAGTTTGGGTGAAAGCATGGAATCATGTTTGTTGGACTTAGGTCGCTGAAAGGGAAATATGAAGCATATCATTTGTAAACTGCAGCTTCACTTAGCAATCATTTCATCGTATGTTTTCAATGAATGCAGAGTAAACATATTTAAGCTTCAAATGCCAGTCAAAGGTGAATTGCACCATGCCATTGGTGCTCCCAAATCTAACATTGGCATCTCAATAATGCAGAAGTTAGCAGCAATGACTTGAAAGGAGGTGAATACTGACCAAATAGTCCCACTACTTCTGAAATTCCAAGTGTCTTGTAGGAGGATGGATACATTGTTTCATTATATATTATGGAAGTATAATGATGGGCTCCATTGAATAGAATAGAAAGTTGCATGATTGATGTAGATCTTTCATGGGAAGGTGAAGCAAGCACTCCCTTTTTGATGAAATGTGTGGCACCTTCATCTAATTGGTGCATGTACACGGTGAAGCAGATGATTGGGCTCCTAAAAATATGATTGCACGATGTGCAGTGGTTAGGAGGTCGACTGGGCTGAAGGAATGTGGTGAAGAGTTGAGAGGCTGGGGTCACTCCAGTTAGTGCGCTGCTTCATCCTAATGTGCTCTGTACAATTGCAGAAGGCACAGGCAATGTGATAATTGCTGAGGAACTGGGAGAACAGGAGCGGTCTACTGAGGAAGAGGATGAGGACACTGGGGAGGAGGTCACTCTCCTTTGTGTGAGGTGTTACAAACCAGACAGGATCTGATTGACATCCAGTTACAGTAAATGAAAGCTGGGAGCAATAGATAATCAAGGACTGGACTAATCATAGGTCATGATCTAGCATTGGGTTGCATTGTGGTGGAGGAGTGGAAACTGCAGCCTCTGTTTATTCTTTGGAGTGTTGGACTGTCATGTCCAAAGTTTAAAAATTACACAACACCAGGTTATAGTCCAAAGGAGCAGCGCTGTGAAAGCTAGTGCTTCCAAATAAACTTGTTGGACTATAACCTGGTGTTGTGTGATTTTTAACTGTTTATTCTGGTTGTGTTTGCTTTTAATTGCTATAAATAAAAGTTTGTTTAGTATTGTCCTATTATTTATTTATATATGATGTTCCTCTAATGCACAGTGATAGGCTACAGGTCCCCAACAAACACTGGGGACAGAGTAGCAGGTACTTAGAGGGTAACAGTGTGGTCTGATAATTAAACAACAATGAGTGTGAGAGAATGGAGTTGCATGTGTTTGGGGCATGTCAGCCAGTATGCCATTAGCAGTGTTACTTTGCTGCTGCTGTGCAGGATGTTGCTGGTGAGAGGCAAAGCTGATTGCCAGTGTTTAGCTGCGCAATGATGTTTTGATGTTTTAAAGATCGTGTGGACACAAGGGATGCCAGATCTTCAGCAGATAACTGTGATACCATGAATTGTTTTGGGAACAGCATGTGAAAAGATAGGGCTGGAATCACCATAAGGGCAGGGTCGGTAATAATGAGAAAGTTTGATGAAATATGGTAAGAAATCTCACCAGATCACCTGATGAAAATCCCACCAATGGTATGATGCAACTGGCACTTAGTCATAAAAGGTACAAGATTCAGCCTTCTGTTTTTTTGTCTTTGCTACAAAAGAACTTGCTGCCAATGGAGCAGTACAGAAGAGGGTTTTAGAGACTGGGTAGTTTTAGAGTAGGCAAGAAGGAGGAAGTTATAAGTTTTGGCACACCTCAGTGGAATTCTTTCAGTCTAGATAGGATTCATTTGAAGTTACTGAAGGAATTACGGATAGAAATTGCAGCAGCCTTGACTACAATCTTCCAGTCATCTTCAGATCTGAAAATTGTACCAAAGAATTAGGATTGCAAACATTAATACCCCTGTTAAAAATCAGGGAAAGGTGAACACATGTTAGGTTACATGCCGGTATTCATAACATTGTTAGTTGCAAAATGGTTAGCACAATAATCTTGTGTGGGATCTAGGCATCACAGGCAAAGCCAACATTTGTACACCATCCCTAAATGACCTTGAACTTAGTGACTTGCTGAGCCATTGGGTTACACCCAAAACATCGACTTCTTCACCTCTTGATGCTGCCTAGCTTGCTGTGATCTTCCAGCCTCCTGTCTGGGCCATTGTCGAGGGCAGGGGAAAGTGAGGACTGCAGATGCTGGAGATCAGAGTCGAGAATGTGGTGCTGGAAAAGCACAGCAGGTCAGGCAGCATCCGAGGAGTAGGAGAATTGACATTTCAGGCATAAGCCCTGCATTCCTGATGAAGGGCTTATACCCGAAACATTGATTCTCCTGCTCTTTGGATGCTGCCTGACCTGCAATGTGTTTTTCTAGCACCACACTCTCATCATTGTAGAGGGCAGTTAAGAGTCAACCATATTTTATAACATATGGAGTGTGCACCAAAAGTCAGCACAGAATTGTTACTTGATCAATAAAAAGATTTGAGAGTAGTGTGGTAAAGGTTGTTAATGTACATTTTCAAGTTATATTTGCTACAGTTTACATGAAACACATTTTAGCAAAACTAAAGCGAAGAGGAACAGTGACAGCATAATATAAAATTAACTAAGGGACACAGCATGGTAGCAGGCAATTGTTTTTTTTTTAACACCAAAATAAAGTATGCATTGATGTTTCTCAAAGATTGGTATTAGTACTGCATTTTTGTTTACATAAAAAACAACCTAGATTTGAACATACAGGGCAGACTTTCAAAGTTCTGGAAATCAGAAATGTACAAGCAATGAAGAACAACAGACATCAGGAAGATACTCAGACTGATGAAATGAACAGACACGTGCCAATTTCGATTCAACATTGGACACTGTAAAGTAATATTTCAGTAAGAAGAATGAGGAGAAACAATGAAAATAAATTACTATTCCTAAGCTACAGTGCTCATACTGCCCACAGTACTCCAGATGTCGTCTGACCAAGCTTTTTATAGTTAAGGGATGAATCCTAATGCATTGTATGAAGGGGTTGGGGGGAGGGGATGGGTGGGTGGGTGGGTCTTGTGATATGATTGGTAGTATCCCTGCTTTTGAACCTCTGATTCTGAGTTTAAATCCACTCTGACTTGATGACCAAGGAAAATGATGGATGCACAACAATAACAAACTGGTTGAGAACCCACTGGCAAATCCTCGTAACATACATCAGTGGCAGGTGATAAGAGCAGGAGAGATTTTGGGTCAGCTATGTGCTCAAAAGAATTGGAGTCTATACTGTCTCTATCCCTAATTCCAGAAGTTCCTGTAAAAGTGTATGCTACCACAGAAAGCTCCACTACTTACAAGGCCAATTGATTCAGTTGGCTGGCATAAATCAGATTGGTGCCCTGCCGGGGGGCTTTGGGAACTGTATCCATACCCCAGACATGA
This sequence comes from Chiloscyllium plagiosum, assembly GCF_004010195.1. Taxonomy (NCBI): domain Eukaryota; kingdom Metazoa; phylum Chordata; class Chondrichthyes; order Orectolobiformes; family Hemiscylliidae; genus Chiloscyllium; species Chiloscyllium plagiosum. The sequence continues at coordinate 23,744,350 of NC_057742.1, forward strand.
TAGAGGTTGTGGCTGTGGGTCAGACCTACCTAAAGGCAGGGAAGAAAATATAAAAGCCAGCATTCTATTAGCCTTTGTGATTATCTTCCATGCCTGTTTATGTGAAATGTTCTAGGTACTTGGACCACCAACTCTCTTTTGGGCGTTCACTGTTTCTAGTATTTCACCTTTCAGGACATACCCTGCTCTACCTTTCTAACTCCAAAGTAGTTGACTGCATATCTGCATTAGTTGAAATCCATTTGGCATATGTTTGTCTTTCTAATAATGACAACTTTTCTTTGTGATCAGCTCGCAGCCAATTCCCTTCAAATGAGATAAGACCATCTGCAATATATTTTCGAAGACAAAAAATGCTTTACAACTACGTAGTGTTGTATCCATATTTCTGAATACACACTGGAATGATCTATATTTATAATGTATAACTAAGAGAAATCAATTGGAGGGACAGATGGATGGGAAGCATCAGCCTCTTAATTGGCGATCAGTTGCTCATACTGTTGGAGCAATTTGTTTCCTTAATAACCACAGATTTTACTGCATTTATTGAGAAGTACTCAATATCATGATTGAGACAATAGGTTGACTGAGTAGTTCTAAAACAGCAGAGAGGCTGGAATAATTTAAATACCATGAAAAAGAAAGATTTTTGTACAAATTGCTACTTTAATGATCTTGCACAATGCTCAACTCCATTCACATAATTTGCTTGGAGACTGCAGACTGCACAATAAATCTTTTTGTATCAGTTGTTTCTCATTTGTATGGATTTTGAAGTTTAAAACTTGGCATTACTTTACTGTTGCTGGTCTTCATCAACCTCAATAATTGTTGTAGAGAATTACCCTGCAACAGATTGCAATTTACATTAGAGTTTTCGAATAAAGTTTTATGATAAGGAGGAGCACATTCAGCCTTTTCATTGAAAGTGTTGCCTCACAGTCCCCTTTGTTCCTATCGCCTACAATTCTTTAGGTATACATCCAATGGTCTTTTTAAAAGCTTTTTTTGATTCCACCCTCATGTCAGATCGTGTCTTCCAGTTATCAATAACCCTCTCCCCATTTTTGTTTTCGTTCTTTTGCCAGTTATTTTGCATATATGTTCTGTGGTTACTGGTCCATGTACTAGATGAAATAATTTCTCTCAACTGCATAAATCTAACTCATCTCGTAATTTTGAATCCTTTTGGTAGATTGCTTCTTTAACTTTATCCATTCTAAGGGGAACAATACCAGCTTTTCTAAACCCTCCAACTGACTGAACTCCATATCCCAGATAACAATCTGGTAAATCTCCTTTGCAGCCTCTCCAGGACCTTAACATCATTCTTAAAGTATGGGGTTCAGAACTATACACATTACTGCAGCTGAAGTCAAATCAGTGATTTGTGAGTGTTTAGCATGATTTCCTTGTTTTTTTTATTCCATGCCCTCACTAATGAAGCTAAGGAACAACTACTTAATTTCCATCCCAACATGACATGTCACTTTCAGAAATTTGTAATCCTTTTTGCATGTGAATTCTGCAAATGTGAATTCTCCACAAGTATCTGTATAAAATTTCACCTGCCATATGCCCATTTCAGTATTCGTCTATGACCTTCTAATGTCTGTTGCTGTCATGCTCACTGCAAGGTAGGTTGTTAAGTTTTGTATCATTCAGAGATTTTCTCATTGTTTTCTCTAAATGCAAGTCTGGAAAATGTATTACATATATAAAAAAAACACTGATCTTAATTATGATACCTGGGCCATCCCGTTGCATACTCCAAACAGAAAAGGAACATCGTGCCAGAAGTAAGACATTTAGCCTGTCAAGTCTGCCCTGTCATTCAATACTGATCTAATGCTTTTACTAAGATGCTGTCAAATAATCTTGCTAAAAGTTGTGCTAACCTAGGAGTCAACAAATGAGAATGAAATGAAACCCGTCCAGTATATCACTCAGAATAACTACTAGGATGAGGCAGGAAGAGCAATTGCTCTCAATATGATCAAAATGTCAGTACCTCCAAGAGAAATACGTGAAAAATTTAACAAGTGAGAGCCATGTTGAAGTAATAAAATGGTGAAACTGCAGTAAAACTATAAGCCAATGCAGGAACTAATTGAACTGTTCCGAAAACAAAGCTGCAGCCTGTTTTACTACTGTGTGGGATTGTTCAGGCAGCTGTTAAGCTATTGCTTCAGGTGAAATTGAGTGAGTTGAAATTTTTGTCAGCTGTAGAGCTGAGATCAATATCCACAAAATCAATACGATGAAGTTAGCAAAGAAAGACACATGTTGAAGTATATTCAGAGGATCTGAATTTTGTGTGAAAGAATAAATAATAGATAAGGAAATGGAAAGATGTTGATTGAAAAATCAACTAGATTAACTAGTGGAGATGGAACAAAAAGCATTTGGCCAGATAATGTAAATCTTTTAAAGATAGAGCTATATATACATAACATGAATATTATTAAGAAACTGGTACAGTTGTCACTGACTCAGTAGGACAGACATTTTAGTTTCAAAGCAATTTTGGGTTTCAATTTAAGATTCTGATCTATACCTTTCTGATTTTTTACCGAACACTTGAAAGTAGCTCAGCATTTTTCTTTCTGTAGTGTGAAAGAACATTAGGCTATGAGTTGTCCAGTATTGCCTCTTTATTCTTACGAGCACATTACATAGCTGGGTCAGCAACCATCTTCTGCCTATACTCTAATATAGGAACTCTTGCAGTATACACCAAGGAAAGCCTTTAGGCATTAAAAAAATAGGTAAACAATTTACCCTCCCACTTCCTGGAAGCAATGACTTATACCAGGGGAGGGGAAGGGGAAGGAACTTTTAGTTCTAGAAACACTACTGTATCTTGGTTAAATTACCTTTATTAATGTGTGAGCTGACCTGTGAGTCTGAGCATGCCATTCAAGCATAGCATATTAAAGCAGAGTCCTATTCTGTCCAGACATGATAGTTACACATGCACATTTTCTATTTGAGCTCACTAGACACCTCTCAGGATTGATAAATTCACCTGATTTTATCCATCTCTTCTCAATAACTCTTAGTAATTTACTGAGAACAGTTTCTAACCTTGAATGTTGTTCTTTAATATTGCCTAATTCACACACCGCTTCAATGTATGCATTTCTACCAATAGATGACTACACATTTGTTATACTCACCTGCTTCTTCCAGAATTCCTATTTGGAAAACTATTTAGCACAGTTCATCTTGTCTTAGTGTTTTCAATTTGAAATACTATAATTTAAAATGTTCAGTATCAGAGAACAACTGATGCTAGGTCTCAGAAGAGCTGTAAAAGAACCAGTTACAATAACTGCTTGTGGTCATTTAAGAGAGAAATATGGCCATTATTGGGACTTTACTTTGTAGTTTGAGTGAAAAACTATGTAATGGCATTAACAATATAAATATATAATTATATGATCACGTAACTGGTAAATTAAACTTAAAGATGTATGCTTTATATTTTCATTTTACAGGCAAATTTGCATTTTTTGTGCTCTACAATGAGGTCTGTCAGATGCAATCAACTAATGTGAACAACACATTTTCAATTTATGTATTGAATGCCGATGATAGGTGATCATTTTAATTAAATGAAATTTGCTATTACATAAACATGCTACAGTAGTACATTCGTGACTATCTGCATTATTAACTCTAACCAGCTGAAAGGTGCCTGGCAAAACTTCACCCATGGCCATGTGATGGTGAGTTAAACAATTCAGCCAGACAGCTGTAATACAATGTGTCTTGCAGATTTGACCCAATTTTCTGTCCTGGTTTTCTAAGACACTCATCTGTAATAATTATCTTTTATCAAGTATTTTCACAGAGCAATCCTATTTATACCCAGATAACAAGTTCATCATGTGAAATGCTCAAATTTGCTTCAATCAGGCAGCACAACTGAACAAAGTCTTGCAAAGCTGAGTAATTATTATCACGTCTATTTCATTTTCTTTTCTTTTTTGATGGGCTCTTTATGATTTTTTTAAATCAAGGCAGTGAAAATTAAACTGGTCTGCAGTGCCACAGATCTAATGGTCAATATAGATATTGACCATATATCTATATGACTGACACTATTTCTATGTTCGATTTATACTTGTTGGCTTCACTAGTATATGAAAGATAAATAGCAATGATCAAGAGAAATGAAATAGGTTATATTTTATTCCTAAATGTCTTGAATGTCCTTAATGCTTCATTTTCCAGTTCTATTGAATGAACATTTATGATAATTCTGGTCGCTGTGTCCATATCCACACTTGTTACTAATCCATTTTCTCCTCTCTCATTCTGAGGTATTTTCTTTCCCCACAGGCATTTGTTACCTGACAATAACTGGTCCCATGGCAATTATGTATTTGTTACCTTTACAGTGATTTGCAACAGGCCATTTGATCACAGTCAAACTCAATACTATGCTCACTTCAATATTGCTACACACCCAGCTGAGGTTCGTGCCCAGTGACCTGACCAATTGCTTTTTCCCTAAGGCTGTGGTATTAAGGAAAGTTTTTGTTTTAATTTCTACACTGGCTGAGAAGAGCTGAATCAGTTCAGGATTTGTTTTGTTACTTTTTCTAGTCCATATGGCTCAACCACTTGCTGAATATATTAACTCAGTTATGATGCATGGATATAGCTGTATCTTTAACAATATAACACAGAAATGTCAAACCCTGTTTCTGAATTACACTATGACTTTTCAGTTGTAACACAAGTCTATTTCTTGTTCACAAAATTGCATTTGGACTCTGTTTAAAAAGAGTACAATACCGACTGTTTACACTTTAAAGTTGCTTATTTGTTTATTGGTCTAGTAGAACAGATACATAACTAAACATCATTTGAAATCAGATACAGAAAAAAAACACTTTGTTAATAATGTAGAAGTTTCCTTCCCTTGAAGTTTGAAAAAAATCAGGAGGTAACATACCATAAAACTTAACATGAAAAATGAACCAATATATCTTTGCTTTATGTAAAAGCCAATTGAATGAAATAGTAAACTTTAGGTATTTGTATCTTGTAAATTATGTGATTGATGCATCATATACTTCTATTTGATGTGTGTTTTTAAAAATGTATTATTTCAAAACTTATTTTACGTTTGTGCAATGAATTCTGAATTTTGAGACTCTTAGTATCTGCAACCAACTCTGGATAACTGTACAAATATTGTCAAAGTGTTTTTAACCAAATTCCTATTTTAATAAGTTCAACTAAATGTAGTTAAACCAAACGAATGAAATTAACAGTACACTTATACCTTTGAGCCCCGATTCATTGCCAGCACACAATTATAACTTTACAATATTTTTAAATGCAAGCAAATTTCAAAAATAAATTATCCAATTCTATTTTTACATGAACGTCATACCAGTGTAATATCTGAGACATTAAAGATTATGGTATTGATAGTCACTTCGATTTAGCTTCTTAGATCATTGTAAATCTCAGTTGAAAGTTTCACATGAACAGGTTAAAATACTGAACAGCTTTGAAAAATTATATAAGATTTGTTTGAAGTGGAGGTTTTGCGTCAGTGTTTATGATTGGTAAACTAAGCACAAATTTCGTTACAGGTTATTTAGCCAAAAATCATTTTTCTGATGGAACGGTGTAGAGAACATTCAGATGTTTTTCCACTTGTACCACCTATTTGCGCCTTTGACCATTGTACTGAATTCGTTCCCATTCTGGTGGTGCCTCTGGAAAAAAATCAATAAAGTTAATATATTAGCAGACTTCTTTGCATCTCATGCTTAATTAGATAAAACTGGAAGACTTTCCTCACGAATAAAAATATCTAAAACTGTCCTTTCTTTTGTTCTCCACATCTACCCCCTTGACGTCAGACCTTACACCAATGCCATTTTTCATCAACTAACAGAATGGGTCAAGGGTGCCTGTGGAGCAGTAGTAGTGCCCATCCCTCTGGATCAGAAGGCTTGGGTTCAAGTCCTACTTGTTCCAGAAGCCTATCATTTCATCTGAGAAGTTTGATACTTTATATAAAAAAGGTCAATAATATTTGCAGAGATTCTGAAGCTAACTTTACATATACCCATTGAAACTGAGATATCCATCAAGTGTGTTGGACTATCCATTGTTTTTCTGTACCATATAATCACTACTGACAAATCGGAATTGGGACCATTCCCTGTCATCTCTGGTAATTGGCCTGAAGTCCAAACCATTTAGATTCCCACTATCTCAACCACTTGGACAATCTAGCTCCTAATTAGTAAAAGCCCATGTAACAATGATCAACAACGTAACACTGAGGTTGGGAAAGTGTGATGTTGCAAATAATATGCCATTGGTGTAGAAGCAGGAGCTTCACAATTAGTATTTAATATAGGATGCTTTACTGACAACTGACTTTTTGGTATATGCAATCTTTAGCATTTCCTGTTCTGTGTGTTACATGACTGAAGTCAGTGCTTTCAAATATTGCCAGTAAGAGGGAGCACCCTCATTGAAACTTCCTTTCAGAATCAGATTGAACCAATACACCAGCAACCTTTTATTAATTCTCTTGAGTTTGACAGATCTGAAGTTTGTATGCAAATTTAGTTCGGATTGTTTTCACCTGGTTCATGATTGATGCTATCAACATAGCATAGTTACATTGTGGGGTATGGGTGGTAATCTCATTCCTTGAGACTGCACCAGTGTCTGGTGAAAGAAGCGTAAAGAGACAAGGGCTTGTACTGAGGGGAAGCTGAATTCTTCTCAAGTTAAGGCACTTGCAGGAACAGACTAAAGAGGACTATGCTATCCACCTCTCTTTCTTTACCTGAATTTTGGAGAATGGTCACTGCAAAAGGGGAAAATTTTCTCCCTTAAGTAGACCATCAAAGTGGACCAAAACATTAAAATGCTGCAATGAATAATAAAGGAGATCTTCTTCTTCTTGCATAGAAATTAGGCATTGCTACAAGGCCCTTGAACTCATGGCTGTCTTAATCATTTCCGAGGGCAATTCAGGATCAACCACATTCCTGTGGATTTTAAAAAATTCATTCATGGGAATGTGGGTGTCACATAGTAGACCATTATTTATTGCCCAGAGGGCAGTTAAGAGTCAACCACATTTGTGTGGGTCTGGAGTCACATGTAGGCCAGTCCAGGTAAGAAAAGCAGATTTCCTACCCTAAAAGACATTTCCTTCCCTAAAAGAACCAGATAGAATTTTAGACTGAAGAGTGGTTATATGGTCAACTATTAGGCCAACTTTTAACTCTAGATTTTATTGAATTCAAATTCCGCCATTTGCCATGGGAGATTCAAACCCAATTCCCCAGAAAATTAGCAGGGGTGCTTCTGGATCATGGGCCAATGACATTTCAAGTCTCTTTGCTCAAACTGGTTTGTTGACCAGTATTGTGAGATGAAATATCTGCTGAAAGAAGTCATGTCTGAAAACGTCCATTTCATGTTGATTTGGTTGACTGTAGCTGTGTGTACCAATACCATTCGAGAAGAGGAAGGAGAAACATGCTCTGGTCAGAAAGTGAATAACATACCAGCACTTGAAGACCGTCGTCCCATAAGGCCAATAAACATCTTTTCCTTTTGTCCTACATGAAAACAAATGTCAAGAAGGGTAATTAAAGGCATGTCTACATATTTACGCTTTGGTCCTTCAACTTGTTCAACTAGTTACAAATGAGCTAACTATTATACATCACTTCCATTTGGGTCGAACAATTTTAGGATGTCAATTTGGGGATGTTTGTCCCATATTTGCAGTTCCCATATTCTCTGAATTCGCTGTGCCTTTAAAATAAAATCCTGTGGAATGTTCTTGGTAACCTCTGTCCTGTTCTACTCTGACATGACATTGCAGAAGATGTTTCACAACATCATTTCATTTTTGTTGTTGCTGGAACAACCACTGACCAATTTATATGCTGCAGTGAAACAATTAGAAAACCAATCCTGAAATATATGTTGGACTTCATCCTTTCTCAAGTTGGTCAAACAGCCACCGGTATTTTGCTAATATTGTATTTAAAATAAATTTATAATTTACAGGACTATTATTGAGTGGACTACTTTATAATAAAAGGGTTTCTGTTGTTTACAGGGAGTTTAGTCTCAAAAACAAAGCTAATAAATATTTAAATGCAAGAGGAAATGCATGTAGCCCTTTTGGGAAAGAGAAGGAACTAGCAATCAAATTATGCACATCATGCATTAGTTAGTAACAAGTGATTGATAACTACTTATTGCCTTTGGAGCATTTGCTTCAGATGAATTTTTAATTATGCCTGTATGCAATAAAACCCTTGAGCAATTGGGGCATCAATAAACACCATACTTATTAAAAAAAGGGGGAGCGATAATGTTACTGTTATCTAACTAGATAGCTCCAAGCAGAACATGTCTGGTTATGGGAGGTTGGCTCCAGTTGCTGTTAAGAGTTTATCATGCAAGAGGGAATGCCACAGCCTCTGTAATAGCAAAATAACTCCAAATGTGATGCATGTTATGTCGCAGCCTTGGATATTTCTTGATACTGGGGAAACAGTTGTGATGGCTTTGGGAGAATTGCACGCCTGACTAGCATGGGAAGCTAGGTACTCTACATTTATGTTGTTGCCCTACTACTGTTTATCCAGAGGTGTATAAGCAATAACAATTCTTTATCTGTATCTTAGTACCTCAGGAGGGAAATGCTACATGTACTCTTGTAAGACATCCTCACAGGCAGGATTGTTGGCAGTTGCAGTGGTATAACAAAAACTAAATGCTATAAAAGGTATCCTCATACTGTTTCCTATTGTATTACATTTTACATATGTACACACATTGATACCTCAACCTTATACTCCCAGCATATTTTCAACTAGTTTGTGATATTTGAAACACAAGATTTATACCAATGCTTTTGATTAATTATTTGCTTAATAAACTATTATAATCTCGAAAATACTCTCCGATAATTTATATTTTTACTGAGAGATTTTTGTGTTTGAATTAGCAATAGAAACTTGCTGCGTGCATAAATGCTGCCTATAACAGGAATGACCATAACAACGCTCAGTGTCAGACTTCTAGTGCATCAACGCTAGGTCTGAGGACACATTCCCACTTCAAGCATCAAGTGCTTCCAGGTCAAGTACATATGGATGATAAGTGCAGTTTGTAGTGCTGACCCCCCCAATAGTCTGCATTTATATCAAACAACTTTGAGTGTTATTACCAATCAGTGCTGAATTGTTCGAAATATGCCAAAAGATGTGAAAACAATCAAAATTATTTAATCACATTTTAATTGAGACCCTTAGTTCACAGCAAAGGTTGGCCTTTGAATTCAGACTGGATTCAAATCTTGATTGCACAGGTGAAAGAAAGGACAATCTTCTACCAATGCTGTTTGTTATTTAAAATATAAACAGATTTGAGGCCAAACTGGAATCACTGATATTTCCTCTAATTAAAATCAGGCACTCAGCAGACTAGAAAGCACAGATGTAACCTATGTGTTGTTATTCCCATTGCATGTCATTATCATTGCAATTCTACATGTTCTGCCACTCTACCACACAAAATACAATTGTTTTCAATAAATCTCTGCACATTTAGAGTATTTACTTAAATTGTCACAAAATGAAGTTCACTCTGTCATGCTCACCTCACCATGGACATTATTTAGTGACTTTTAACTATTCTTACAATGCATGTCAAAGTGCTTAAATCTATACCAAGTATGAATTTTACATTTATAATTAGACAATCTATTTTTGTTTTTTGTTTTAAATTCATAGGCAACTCATTCATCATCAGGATGCTTTTTCAAAGGTGTTGTGATGGGAAACCTTACTAAATCTGTCAGGTTTACTAAGCGCTGAACACTAACCATATGGCACTTGCTGTTGAGAGTAACTGGCACCAATATCCACTGAAGTTCTTTTCAAAATTAGCTTTAGTGTGCAGTTAGTAAGCTGAAATAAAAGTATGTAGATAAAACTGCAGATGTTGGATATTTTAAATAAAACCAAAAAGTACTGGAGAAACTGAGCTGATAGACCTGTTAAATTTTTCCAGTGTTTATAAATGGAGTGTCTGAGCCTGAGGGTTGACATGGTTAAAAGTTAAATATATTAATCTGGGCTGGTAATAATTACAATATAAATAATATTGTCTGGAATTGGTGCCAGTTACAATAGGTAAGTGGATTAATTATGGGACTGTATTGTTAACAAGTACTTGAGCTGTTAATGGTTATTATATTATTTACAGATCTTGAAAAGCTATGACAAATTGTTAAAATTTCTCTTTTAAGAAGAATCATGGAATTCTAAGATTTATCGTTGGGGCACCCAGCACAAATGCAAAGACAATATTGAAAATTGTACAAATCATTGGCAAGTCTGCAGTTTTGATTATTCTGTTTGGTTTTGCAGATGTTACTTTAGGATGGATGCAAAAGGTCATGGAGAGGTTACGCAGAGAAGATTACTGAGATGATATGAAAGAATCTTTAGTTACGAGAGAATACTGAAACCTGGACTCTTTTCATTACAGCAGGGAAGGTGCTATAAGGGTTTTGATTAAATTAGTAAGGAAAGCTTTTTGCAGGTTAGTGCTTCATAACTAGCTGGCAGAATTTAATATCAAAAGAAATCTTGATAGGGATTTCAAAGATCTCTTATTGCCAGCAGTGGGTAAGACATGGAATATCTGGCATGTAAAAGAAAGAATCTAAAAAGAAAGGTGTCTTGGGTAATACAAAACAATATGGAATTGAACTAAATGGATAATTCTTAATGTGCAGTCCTGCTGGATTTAATGACCTTATTCTGAGCTGTTTAATTCTGAGACTCCACTTGTTCCCTTTACCTCAGATCTACTCCATTGCTTTTATTCTGCTAGTCATAAGCAGCAGAAGATATTGTTGCCTAATAATTGCTTCATGTTTTAGGTTAACAAAGTGTTTGTAGTGATAATGGTGAACGTTAGCTTTCAATATTAGATTTGGATACAACTTGTACATCAATTTGGTCTAAACATAGTCTAGATTAAAAAAAAAATCCTCTTTTTTTTGAAGAAATGTTCATAGTTTCCAGAAAAATGAGATTGGGGTCCTTCAACTCAAGTTACATTACATGTTAGCAATCAAAGCTAAATCAAAATGTGGCTTAGTTCAGCAGTCTTGCTCAAGGAATCTGCATTGATACAAAGTGTGAAAGTGAATAAGCTCCACTGGTACAGTGGGGATATTCTAAAGGCATTTTTATAACCACACTGGAGTTGGTTTTCCTACTTTGTATCTTACTCAAACTAGGGACAAAAGGGAAAACTGTTAATTTTGTCAATATTAGGCATAGAATGCTATTTAGTTCAATTCGGAAGATTTGAATGAAAAAGTAATAATAGTATTAAAGTGTGTAAATTCTTTGAGAGCTTTCTTAATATTTGACTAGTGAATCGTTCCTTCTTGAGTAAAATCTGCTGTACTTTCAAAACTGTAATTATCCCCTCTCATGCTCAAAATAAACATTTTTGCAAACCACTCCTCAATCTTACTTTGCCTTTTAAAAGCCAACTTTAAAAGCCAAGCCTGTCACAGTTTGAATCTCTCAATCAGGTTTCTACCCCAATCACAGCAGAAATTGCTCTAACAAAAGTAGTGGATATTTCATTACTGTAACTTTGGTTCATTATTAAACTTATGCTCTTGAACTTCTGAAACATTTGATGTGATGGACCAAGTCCAAGTCCTTCTCCGTTAATACCTCTCTTCATTGTGGGCGGCAGGGTGGCACAGTGGTTGGTTAGCACTGCTGCCTCACAGTGCCTGAGACCTGGGTTCAATTCCCGCCTCAGGCGACTGACTGTGTGGAGTTTGCACATTCTCCCCGTAGTGCACTTTAATGCCCGTGGTGTTAGGTGAAGGGGTAAATGTAGGAGAATTGGTCTGGGTGGGTTGCGCTTCGGCGGGTCGGTGTGGACTTGTTGGGCTGAAGGGCCTGTTTCCACACTGTAACTAATCTAATCTAAATGAGTGAAGCTGCCTTCACTTGGTCGTCTCAATGTGTTTGTAGCCATAATATTTCTAGCATTGGCTTATCTTTCTGTTCCCTCCCTAATAGCTCTACAATTCTTCAAGGATCAATCCTTTGCTTGTTTTTCCTTTCTTACCTATTTGCTATCCCTTGGTGAATTCAGATGCACACCAGCTGTTGATGCTTCTTTTGATCCCTTCACTACCTCTTGCCAACAATCCTAGCCTTGAAATGAGCCAGAATTTCCTATTTAAATTGGAATTTTGTTTCCCAATTCATAAGATCGCCATCACAAACTTTGCCTCTAAGAACCTCATTCTTCACTTGTTTCCTTGCAGATGGACAATTTTAAACTTCCAATTCTTAGCCTTCTGTAAACTTTATTCCTCTGATCCTATCCTATACCAATTTACACTTACCCATCAAACCTGGCTTCAATTATATACTTTGGGATTTTGGAGTCAATGCCTGATTTAAGTGTTTGATTATCATGATTAATTCCCTACAGTTCCCCTTTCTATATCCTGCAAACCTACAAAACCTCGACTGAACTATGCTTTTCAAAAATGCTATAAATAGTCAATTGAATTCACAGGAGCAGAAATCAATATGTTTTACAAAAGATATTGTTGAGTAATAAGCTGGTGCCCATAGATCTCAAAAGCAGAAATGGCACAAGTACAAATGACTTACAGAACACAGATGAAGCAGTTGTTCCTGTATCCAAATTTAAATGATGTTAGTTAAATTTGTGTCAAGTTTCTCTGGTTTTTAAAATCTAACCAGTTCACCAGCTCAATTCTGAAAAAGAATAATAGTCAACTCAATGTGTTCCATCCTCTCTCTATAGATACTGGAAATGATTGATAATTAACTATCCAATTTGTCTAGCTAGAGATTTGTAATGCTAATATGGTACTTAGCAATTCCTACTGACAGATTTTTAATGAACGAACATAAGTACTTGATAGACTTACTTTTACGGCTTGTATTACCTGCTTGTGTTGGACCTGTAAAGTAAGAATGAATTGTCAACAGAAAGAAACCAAAGGAGAAACACATTTAATTGTTTATCGTTCTTTATGTCTCCTCTGTTAAACTTGTTTATGACGGGGTGAGTGTTTAATAGGTTCTGGTCACTCATCCGTGTGTTCATTCATCAGGCACAAGTTTCAACAGTGTCAGTGGACTGTTCAGCAATGGAAATAATCAAATCAAAGACTCAAACATACACTCACCCACATATACATTTTATATTGATGTCTCTCAAAAAAAAACTTTAGAACCTTGCATGTGGAAGGACGCAGGACCTTCCTGGACCACAAAGTTCATTCATAGTAGATGTGCTACCTTATATTTTTTCCCATCCTCTTACTATTAATCTTGTAAGGCTTGTAATTAAGAATCAATCCATACTTATCACTAAAACCCATTACTTTCTAAGTAAGAATACATCAGGAAGAGAGATTAAATCTCCATGAGACACAATGGAAGCAACTTGAGAAAGAAAGTAAATTAATTGCTATCAGTGTAGGACATTTTAACTGTATATGAATCAGGGAGAATCATTGAAAATAGTTTTGAAATCAAGTTAGGTTTGGTAGATACAATATTACAATCTAAATATTAATTAATTTAAGCATGATCTTTGGTGATGATTATGTAGGGTCAAAACCATGATCTGACCACAGCTTTAAGCCCATATGATTTTTATTGATCCAAAATGCACAAGCTCCAAGTGAAATCCACCAAATTTTAAAAGAATATATTCATGATGTGATTGATTTAATCTCACCAACAAATCTTAAGAAAGCTATACTATGTAGCAAGACTGACATGGCATAATTTGTCAGTCAAATTTTGTTGTAATAAAATCTAATAAGCAAGAACAACATGAATACAAGAGCAGTTGAATGGATATTATAAAAATGTTCGGAGGCTTCAGGTACTGGTGTCTAAGCTATAGAAACTTCTCAATTTTTATTCTAAAAGCTGGAGTATATTGAACAGATATGGTAAAGCTTCCATGCATTTTGAAAAGCAGGTTCCATTGTCTCTTACTCCAAGACAAAATTCAAGGTACAATCTCAAATAAAATGGAAACAATATTCCAAGGTGCAGTTCTCATTTCAGTGGGTTATGTCTATAATTTTTGTTACAGTTATAAGGCCTTATGGAACAACATGCACTTACATGACGACAGACACAGTCACTTAACGAACAGGGACAGACAGCAGCTATGGTGAATAAAGTCCCTTCAAAAGAAACAGAGCCACACTTAGTCAGGCAGATGTGATCTCTTACCGGGAGAACGTTTCCCCATTAAACCGTAGAATTTATCAAATTTTGCTCTTTTGACCAGGCGAGCAAACTGTTGCATGATTTTGTTGTCTTCTGGTAAATCATCCTAAAGACAGAAAAGAAAGATGGTAAATACTATTCCTCACACCTCTCCCCCCCCCCCCTTAATATTTTAAATAGAGACCTTTCTTGTCACGTCTATATTTGCATGAACACTGGAGTACATTTGAGGAGGAGATGATTTAGTGGAAGCAAACAACAGTCTGATGGATTGACAATTGAATAGTTAGTGAATCAGGTATGTGTGTGAGAAAAAAATAGGTTATATTTGTGAAATGAAACATTTTCATTGTCTTGTATCTTTTCGATAGAGGATCAATGATTAAAATGCTGTTTTAATCTATTTAATAGGTGAAGCGGTCAGTCCCTGCTAATGCAAAGAAAGGGAGCTAATTGAAGTTATCGAAGAAGAAGAGCAGGAGAGAGAGGGATAGGAGCCCTGAATGGATCCAGTCTGGCCTCACATGGGTGGGGAACGATGCCGACATTAGGTATTAGATATGTGACCAGACCCTAGGTGACACAGATTGTTTAACTTGGTGCCCTGCTCCAATCAACTCTCTATTTCTCTTCTATCTTCCGAAGTATTTGATGACTGATGCCTTTCTATCGAAACTATATGGGTTTGTCACTGAACTCATTAAAACAACGAAGTGAAACCGCTGACTTGCTCCTGTTTTGTCCGAGAGTTTTAAAACGGGATGGGAAGTGACTGAGAAATCGGGAATAAAGGCGATGCTGGATTTGATTTAGAAAGCCTCTAGTCACATTTATTGCAACATGTCCAGACTGGTTAATGTGTCTGTGTATGAGAGTGAGGGAATGTGTGTGTGTGAGAGAGAGAGAGTGAGGGAGAGTCTGTGTGTATGTGTGTGTGAGAGAGGAGGGAGAGTGTGTGCGTGTCTCTCTGTAAAAGTGAGGGAGAGATTGTGTGTCTGTGTGAGAATATATGTCTCTGTGAGTGTGTGTGACAGTGAGGGAGTGTGTGTCTGTGTGTGTGAGAGAGTGTGTGTGTGAGGGAGAGAGTGTGTCTCTGTGTGTGTGAGAGAGCGTGTGTGTGAGAGAGTGAGGGAGAGAGTGTGTCTCTGTGTGTGAGGGAGAGAGTGTGTCTCTCTGTGTGTGAGAGAGAGCTTGTGCTGGTGGGGCGATGATGTCCGCCCTCCAAGTTCGGACAATTACTGAGCGGCCCTTCAGACACTCCGGCTGTGCACATTTGTGACAGACATTATTTAACATGCAAACAGGGATAGAATAACACAAAGAACTGCGGAGTCTGGAGACCTGAAATACTGAGCAGGTCTGGCAATATGTGTCGGTGATAGAGAAACAGAGAACACATTTCAGCCTCAGTTCCGAAGCTGCTGCTGTCCCCCCCCCCCCCCCACCCCCGGCGCTGCCAGACCCGCCGAGTCTCTCAAACAGGGAAAGGAAGCTCTCGGAGGATATTTCGAGTGAACTAGTTGGAGTGTGACTGGCTGCGATTTGGGATTCCCATTTCCAAGTGGAGGGCCAGAATGGGAGAGCTGGAGATTGGGATCCGGCGCGGACACCTACAATTCACACCGCTCGCTGGGCTGGGTCTTCCATCCCGGGTTCTCCCGTGTCCAACCGAGCCCTCAGTCCCAGTCAGCCAGACTAAAGCAGGCTGATCCGGCCGGGGTACCTCCCCCTTTGCTCTAACTCTTCAGTCGCTGGTAAGTTTCAGTCGGTGCTGCCTGCACCGTGGGAGCACGGCGCGACCTGAGGTCGGAAAGCTCCACCAACAGCAAGAAGAAAGACACGCTGTTAACAGTATGTTAAAAAAAGGGGCCGAATTACCTGCCAGTTCTCGCTGTCAATGTCCCACGAGTCCTTTTCTAGTGTCGGTGATGGGTCTTCATCGCAGTAAATATGGGCGAAGACCACGCTCAGCAGGAGGAACACTTTAAGGCTGTCCATGGTCCAGGTTTGGAGCGGACACTGTCGGATTCCCTGGTTGTACTGGAAGGGAAACTGACTTCTATGGCATCAATGTGTCTTTAAAACGAGCAGAAAAGCTAGAATCTAGGCAAAAAAAAACAAAGCAGAGAGAGAGAGAGGTGAGTCTGCAGCTGAGCAGATTCCTTCCTATTGTCACCGAGAAGAAAACTCAAAGTTACTTTCACAACCTTTGGTGAGTTTCTCTCAGCTCTTTGGCTGTCTTTGCACAGAGCAAAGGTTCCTTTATAGCTGAGCTCAGCGTGAGGCTAAAACCCTCCTCCCGTCATTTAATGCGAATGAATCAACCGCCTGTCGTCTTCAAATCCCAGTTATTTCGGGAGGTGATGGTGGGGACACACCTTCCCGCGGGAAGTGTTTAATCAGGACAGGATCCTCTCCCCCATCCCCTCCCCTGGGCACAGTCCCCACACCATCCCTCCCCCAAGCTTCCCCCCCTTCCCTCCACACCCTCAAACCCTTCACCTGGACAGCACTGACAGAGCCCTGACCACAACAGGAGCTCAACAGGAAAGGATCAGAGCTGCAGTTTCTAACT